>NC_088638.1:49974-183553 GCF_036013475.1 Columba livia | reverse complement strand
ACGGGCGGGAGCACATCCTGGAGGTCAGCCCGGACGCCTGGGTCCCTCCCGGACACCTGGGTCCCTCCCGGACGCCCTGGGTCCTTTCCCAGACGCCTGGGTCCCTTCCCACCTGCCTGGGTCCCTCCCGGACTCCTGGGTCCCTCCCGGACGCCTGGGTCCCTTCCCAGACTCCTGGGTCCCCTCCCGGACGCCTGGTCCCTTCCCAGATGCCTGGGTCCCTCCCGGATGCCTGGGTCCCTCCCGGATGCCTGGGTCCCCTCTCCCGGATGCCTGGGTCCCTCCTGAACTCCTGCATCCCCCACACTCCTGGGTCCCTCCCCGAACTCCTGGGTCCCTCCCGGACGCCTGGGTCCCTCTGAACACCTTGGTCCCCTTCTCCTGGACGCCTGGGTCCCCTTTCCCGGACGCCTGGGTCCCCCTGAACACCTGGGGCCCATCTCCCGGATGCTGGGTCCCTCCCCGAACTCCTGGGTCCCTCCCGGACGCCTGGGTCCCCCTGAACACCTGGGTTTCCCTGGACTCCTGGGTCCCCTTTCCCGGACGCCTGGGTCCCTCCCCGAACTCCTGGGTCCCTCCTGGATGCCTGGGTCCCTTCCCACCTCCCTGGGTCCCCCCGGGACTCCTGGGTCCCTCCCGGACGCCTGGGTCCCTCTGAACACCTTGCTCCCCTCTCCCGGACGCCTGGGTCCCCCCGAACTCCTGGGTCCATTCCAGACACTGGGTCCCTCCCGGACTCCTGGGTCCCCTTTCTTTCCTGGATGCCTGGGTCCCCTCTCCCGGACGCCTGGGTCCCTCCTGAACTCCTGGGTCCCTCCCCGAACTCCTGGGTCCCTCCCGCACGCCTGGGTCCCTCTGAACACCTTGGTCCCCTTTTCTGGATGCCTGGGTCCCCTCTCCCGGACGCCTGGGTCCCCTTTCCCGGATACCTGGGTCCCCCCCAGAACTCCTGGGTCCCCTCTCCCGGATGCCTGGGTCCCTCCCCGAACTCCTGGGTCCCTCCCGGATGCCTGGGTCCCATTTCCCGGATGCCTGGGTCCCTCCCCGCACTCCTGGGTCCCTCCCCGCACTCCTGGGTCCCTCCCCGCAGTCTTGGGTCCCTCCCGAACTCCTGGGTCCCTCCCCGAACTCCTGGGTCCCTCCCGAACTCCTGGGTCCCTCCCCGAACTCCTGGGTCCCTCCGAACTCCTGGGTCCCTCCCCGAACTCCTGGGTCCCTCCCCGAACTCCTGGGTCCCTCCCGGATGCCTGGGTCCCCTTTCCCGGACGCCTGGGTCCCCCTGAACACCTGGGTTTCCCCGGACTCCTGGGTCCCTCCCCGAACTCCTGGGTCCCTCCCTGAACTCCTGCTTCCCCCTCCCCGAACTCCTGGGTCCCTCCCCGAACTCCTGGGTCCCTCCCCGAACTCCTGGGTCCCTCCCCGAACTCCTGGGTCCCATTTCCCGGATGCCTGGGTCCCATTTCCCGGATGCCTGGGTCCCTCCCCCGAACTCCTGGGTCCCTCCCCGAACTCCTGGGTCCCTCCCCGAACTCCTGGGTCCCATTTCCCGGATGCCTGGGTCCCATTTCCCGGATGCCTGGGTCCCTCCTGAACTCCTGGGTCCCTCCTGAACTCCTGGGTCCCTCCCCGAACTCCTGGGTCCCTCCCCGAACTCCTGGGTCCCTCCCCGAACTCCTGGGTCCCATTTCCCGGATGCCTGGGTCCCATTTCCCGAACTCCTGGGTCCCTCCCCGAACTCCTGGGTCCCTCCCCGAACTCCTGGGTCCCATTTCCCGGATGCCTGGGTCCCATTTCCCGGATGCCTGGGTCCCTCCTGAACTCCTGGGTCCCTCCCCGAACTCCTGGGTCCCTCCCCGAACTCCTGGGTCCCTTCTGAACTCCTGGTCCCTCCTGAACTCCTGGGTCCCTCCTGAACTCCTGGGTCCCTCCCCGCACTCCTGGGTCCCTCCTGAACTCCTGGGTCCCTCCCCGAACTCCTGGGTCCCTCCCCGCACTCCTGGGTCCCTCCTGAACTCCTGGGTCCCTCCCGAACTCCTGGGTCCCCTCCCCGAACTCCTGGGTCCCTCCCGGACGCCTGGGTCCCCGGCAGGTGCTGGGCTCCTGGGTGCCTCTGGAGGGCCCGGGGGCGGCGCAGGATCGGGCCCGCATCGTGGAGCTGGTTTTGGGGGCGCATGAGGGCGGAGCTACCGCCCCCCCCCACAGGTACCGCCCCACCCCCCCTCCCCCACCCCCCCCCCCTGCACCCCAAGTTGATGTGGGGGGGACCCATAGGGGTCTTAACTCCCCTCCCCCCCCTCCATGTCACCCCATTATTGATCTATAGGTGATATCGGGGACCCCCCCCGAACAGCGACCCCCACCCCAGGGTGAGTGACCCCCAATATTGGGGACCCCCCCACACCCCCAAAACTGGGACCCCCCAATTGGGACCCCCCCCCAAAACTGGGACCCCCAATTGGGACCCCCCATTGGGAACCCCCCACAATTGGGACCCCCCTAACTGGAACCCCCAAACTGGGACCCCCCCCAAATTTGGGGGACCCCCCCCCCTCGAACTGGGACCCCCCCAAAACTGGGACCCCCCCAAAACTGGGGGCCCCCCAAACTGTGTCCCCCCCCCCAAACTGGGATGCCCTAATTGGGACCCCCCGCCCAAACTGGGACCCCCCGCAAAATTGGGACCCCCCCCCCAGTTGGGAACCCCCCAAAAACTTGGACCACCCCCAAAACTGGGACACCCCAATTGTGACCCCTCCCCAATTGTGACCCCCCCCAAAAACTGGGACCCCCCCCAAAAACTGGGCCCCCCCCCCCAAACTGGGACCCCCCCCAATTGGGACCCCCCCGAACTGGGACCCCCAAACTGGGACCCCCCCCAAACTGGGACCCCCCCCCCCAAAACTGGGACCCCCCCCAAACTGGGACCCCAAAACTGAGACCCCTCCAATTGGGACCCCCCCCCAAACTGGGACCCCCCCCCCCCCCCCAAACTGAGACACCCCCCCCCCAAAAGTTGGGACCCGCCCCCCTAGTGGCCACGCCCCCTGAGCCGTTTCTCTCCCCCTCCCCCGTTCAGGGGCAGCTCCACTTCTGATTGGTCCAGCCCAGCCCCGCCCCCCGCCGCAGGGCAGCCCCGCCCCTCGGGGGGGGCTGCCGCCGCTGGCCCCGCCCCCGCGCGAGGCCCCGCCCAGCAGCCCCGCCCACAAACTCCGCCCACCGCGCAGCCCCCGCCCACAAACTCCGCCCACCGCTCAGCCCCGCCCACAAACTCCACCCACCGCGCAGCCCCGCCCACAAACTCCACCCACCGCGCAGCCCCGCCCACAAACCCCTCCCACTGCGCAGCCCCGTCCACAAGCTCCGCCCACTTCCCCCCAGCGGCGTCCTCAAGCTCCGCCCACCGCACAGCCCCCGCCCACAAACTCCACCTACCGCGCAGCCCCGTCCTCAGGCTCCGCCCACCTCGCCCCAGCCCCGCCCACAAACTCCGCCCACTTCCCCCCAGCCGCGTCCTCAGGCTCCACCCACCGGGGGCCAGCCCCGCCCCCCCGGAGCAGCCATCTCCCCCCAGCCCCGCCAGCAGGCTCCGCCCACTTCACAGCCCCGCCCACAAGCCCCGCCCGCCGCCGCGCAGACACGCCCACAAGCCCCACCCCACTGGGGGGCAGCTGCGCCCTCAGGCTCCGCCCACCACTGCACAGTTGCGTCCTCAGGCTCCGCCCACCGCGCAGCCCCGCCCACAAGCCCCGGCCATGGCGCAGCCCCCGTCCTCAGGCTCCGCCCACCGCGCAGCCCCGCCCACAAGCTCCGCCTGCTGCACAGTCCCAGCCACAAGCTCCACCCACCTCCCCCCAGCCCCGCCCACCCCCTGCTCAGCCACGCCCGCCGGGCCCACAAGCCCGCCCACCACGCGGCAGCCCCGCCCCCCAAGCCCCGCCCCTTGCCCCCAAACCCGCCCTGACCCCCAAACCCGGAGGAGCCGCCCAAGTTCCCCCCAGGTAAGTTGAGATTGGGGGGGGGGGGGGCACCCGGACGCCTGGGTCCCCCCACCTCGCCGTGACCACGCCCCCCTCGCTCAGCCCCGCCCCCTCGCTGCGTCAGAGCTTCGCCAGCCTGTTCGACTGACCACGCCCCACCACGCCCCCCCCGGACGCCTGGGTCCCTCTGCCCAGAGCCACGCCCACTTTGAGCCACGCCCCACAAAATGAGCCACGCCCACTTTGAGACACGCCCCCGCCCCCCCCCCCCCCCCCCCCCCCAATAAAGCCCCTGAGCTGCTGGAGCTGCCTGGACCCTATAGAGCCTGGGCCGGGGTGGGGGGGGGGGTATGGACCCTATAGGGTCTGGGAGGGGGGTATGGAAACCATAGGGTCTGGGAGGGGGGGGGTATGGAATCTATAGGGTCTGGGGGGGGGTATGGACCCTATATGGTCTAAGAGGGGTGTATGGGAACCTATAGAACCTGGGGAGGGGGGGTATGGACCCTATAGGGTCGGGAGGGGCTTGTGGACCCTATAGGGTCTGGGAGGGGGTGTATGGAACCTATAGAACCTGGGGAGGGGGGTATGGACCCTATAGGGTCGGGAGGGGCTTGTGGACCCTATAGGGTCTGGGAGGGAAGTATGGAATCCATAGGGTCTGGGAGGGGGGGTATGGACCCTATGGAGCCTGGGGGTGGAGGGAAAATGGCGGGAAAACGTGACAGAAAATGGCGGGAAACATGGTAGAAAATGGCGGGAAATTGGGACAAAAAATTGAGGGAAACATGACAGAAAATGGCGGGAAAACGTGACTGAAAATGGTGGGAAAACATGACAGAAAGTAGTGGGAAGATGGAGGAGAAAATGGCGGAAAGAAGGGGCAGAAAATGACGGGAAAACATGAGACAGAAAATGGCGGAAAACGTGACAGAAAATGGGGGGAAAACATGACTGAAAATGGCGGCAAGAAGGGGCAGAAAATGGCGGGAAAACGTGACGGAAAATGGTGGGAAGAAGGAGGAGAAAATGGAGGGAAAACGTGACAGAAAATGGTGGGAAAACGTGACTGAAAATGGCGGGGAAATGTGACGGAAAATGGCAGGGAAATGTGACGGAAATGGCGGGAAAATGTGACAGAAAATGGCAGGAAAACGTGAGACAGAAAATGGCGGGAAACGTGATGGAAAATAGCGGGAAACGTGATGGAAAATGGCGGGAAAACGTGATGGAAAATGGTGGGAAGAAGGAGGAGAAAATGGCGGGAAAATGTGACGGAAAATGGCGGAAAAACGTGACTGAAAATGGCGGGAAGAAGGGGCAGAAAATGGCGGGAAAACGTGACGGAAAATGGTGGGAAGAAGGAGGAGAAAATGGCGAGAAAACGTGACTGAAAATGGCGGGGAAACGGGACAGAAAATGGCGGGAAAATGTGACGGAAAATGGCGGGAAAATGTGATGGGAAAATGGAGGGAAAACGTGACAGAAAATGGCAGGAAAACGTGACTGAAAATGGCGGGAAAACGTGACTGAAAATGGCGGGGAAATGTGACTGAAAATGGCGGGAAAATGTGCAGGAAATGGCGAGAAGAAGAGGGAGAAAATGGCGGTAAATTGTGACAGAAAATGGCGGGAAGAAGGGGCAGAAAATGGCGGGAAATTGTGAACAGAAAATGTGGGAAGAAGGGGCAGAAAATGGCGGGAAAATGTGACGGAAAATGGGGGAAAATGTGACAGAAAATGGTGGGAAGAAGGGGGCGGAAAATGGCGGGGAAACGTGAGGGAAAATGGCGGGGAAATGTGACGGAAAATGGCGGGAAAATGTGATGGAAAATGGCGGGAAAACGGGACGGAAAATGGCGGGAAAACGGGACGGAAAATGGCGGGAAAACATGACAGAAAATGGCGGGAAAACGTGACTGAAAATGGCGGGGAAATGTGCAGGAAAATGGCGGGAAGAAGAGGCAGAAAATGGCCGGAAATTGTGACAGAAAATGGTGGGAAGAAGGGGGCAGAAAATGGCGGGAAATTGTGACAGAAAATGGGGGAAAATGTGACAGAAAATGGTGGGAAGAAGGGGCGGAAAATGGCGGGAGACGTGACGGAAAATGGCGGGAAAATGTGATGGAAAAATGGCGGGAAAATGTGACAGAAAATGGCGGGAAAATGTGACAGAAAATGGCGGGAAAACGGGACGGAAAATGGCGGCAAGAAGGAGGAGAAAATGGAGGGAAAACCTGACAGAAAATGGCGGAAAACGTGACTGAAAATGGCGGGGAATTGTGCGGGAAAATGGCGGGAAGAAGGGGCAGAAAATGGCGGGAAATTGTGACAGAAAATGAGGAAAATGTGACAGAAAATGGTGGGAAGAAGGGGCAGAAAATGGAGGGAAGAAGGGGCGGAAAATGGCGGGAAACATGAGACAGATAATGACGGGAAACGTGACGGAAAATGGCAGGAAGAAGGGGCAGAAAATGGCAGGAAAACGTGACTGAAAATGGCGGGGAAACATGACAAAAATGGCGGAAGAAAGAGGAGAAAATGGATGGAAAACGTGACAGAAAATGGTGGGAAAACGTGACTGAAAATGGTGGAAAGAAGGGGCCGAAAATGGCAGGAAAACGTGACGGAAAATGGCGGGAAATGTGATGGAAAATGGTGGGAAGAAGGAGGAGAAAATGGCGGGAAAATGTGACGGAAAATGGCGGGAAAACGTGACTGAAAATGGCGGAAAGAAGGGGCAGAAAATGGCGGGGAAAACCTGACTGAAAATGGTGGAAAGACGGGGCAGAAAAAGGCGGGAAATGTGACTGAAAATGGCGGGGAAATGTGACAGAAAATGGCGGGGAAACGGGACAGAAAATGGCGGGAAAATGTGACGGAAAATGGCGGAAAGAAGGGGCAGAAAATGGTGGGGAAACGTGAGGGAAAATGGCGGGAAGAATGAGGAGAAAATGGCGGGAAAACGTGACTGAAAATGGAAACGGGACAGATAATGGCGGGAAAATGTGACGGAAAATGGCGGGGAAATGTGCGGGAAAATGGCGGGAAGAATAGGCAGAAAATGGCGGGAAAACGTGACTGAAAATGGTGGAAAGAAGGGGCAGAAAATGGCGGGAAAACGTGACTGAAAATGGCGGGAAATGTGACCAGAAAATGGCGGGGAAACGTGACAGAAAAGTGGCGGGAAAATGTGATGGAAAATGGCAGAAAGAAGGGGCAGAAAATGGCGGGAAACATGGGGGGAAAATGGCGGGAAACGTGGGGGGAAAATGGCGGGGAAACGGGACAGAAAATGGCGGGAAAACGTGACAGAAAATGGAGGGGAAACGGGACAGAAAATGGCGGGGAAAATGTGACGGAAAATGGCAGAAAGAAGGGGCAGAAAATGGTGGGGAAACGTGAGGGAAAATGGCGGGAAGAATGAGGAGAAAATGGCGGGAAAACGTGACTGAAAATGGCGGGGAAACGGGACAGAAAATGGCGGGAAAATGTGACGGAAAATGGCGGGAAAATGTGAGGGAAATGTCAGGAAGAAGAGGCAGAAAATGGCGGGAAAATGTGACGGAAAATGGCGGGAAGAAGGGGCAGAAAATGGCGGGAAAATGTGATGGAAAATGGTGGGAAAATGTGATGGAAAATGGTGCGGAAACGGGACAGAAAATGGCGGGAAAAATGTGATGGAAAATGGCGGGAAGAATTAGGAGAATATGGTGGAAATGTGATGGAAAATGGTGGGAAAACGTGACAGAAAATGGCGGGAAAATGTGACGGAAAATGGCGGGAAGAATGAGGAGAAAATGGGCGGAAACGTGGGGGGAAAATGGCGGGGAAACGTGACAGAAAATGGCGGGAAAATGTGATGGAAAATGGCGGGAAGAATGAGGAGAAAATGGCGGGAAACGTGGGGGGAAAATGGCGGGGAAACAGGACAGAAAATGGCGGGAAAATGTGACTGAAAATGGCGGGAAAAATGTGATGGAAAATGGCGGGGAAATGGGACAGAAAATGGCGGGAAAATGTTACAGAAAATGGCGGGAAACGTGGGGGGAAAATGACGGGGAAACGTGACAGAAAATGGCGGGAAAACGTGACAGAAAATGGCGGGAAAACGTGACAGAAAATGGCGGGAAACGTGACCAAAAGTGGCGGGAAACGTGTGTCCCCATAGACACGAGTGTCCGTGTGTCCCCAGGTGTCCCTTGTCCCCCCTGGGGGGGGCCCCAAGGATGGAGATGCTTTTGGGGCGACTGCGGAGCCTGAACCAGGGTGAGCGTCCCCATGTCTGTCCCCATGTCCCCATGTCTGTCCCCCATGTCCCCCTGTCTGTCCCCATGTCCCCATGTCTGTCCCCATGTCCCCATGTCTGTCCAGCCCGCCAGGTGGCCGCGCAGGATCTGGCCCAGTCCCAGGGTCACACTCAGGACCTGCAGCAACAACTGGACCAGCGTGAGCCAAACCTGGAGGGGACCCAGGCGGTCCGGGAGGGACCCAGGCGTCCGGGAGAGTCACCCAGTGCCTTGGGGAGGGGGCGGAGACAGGAGATCAGGGGGGCGGGGCCAAGAGATGGTGGGCGGGGGACAAGGGCTTGTGGGAGGGGCCAAGGGGTGGGGGGCAAGGCCATGGGAGAGTGGGCGTGGCCACAGGCTTTGTGGGCGGGGACAAGGATGGTGGGCATGGCCAGTGACTTGTGGGCATGACCATGGGAGAGTGGGCGTGGCCATGGGAGAGTGGGTGTGGCCATGGGAGAGCGGGCGTGGCCACAGGCTTGTGGGCGGGGGCCAAGGGTGGTGGGGCATGACCAGTGACTTGTGGGGGTGGCCATGGGAGAGTGGGCGTGGCCATGGGAGAGTGGGTGTGGCCATGGGAGAGTGGGCGGGGCCAAAGGGTGGTGGGTATGACCAGTGACTTGTGGGCGTGGCCATGGGAGAGTGGGTGTGGCCATGGGAGAGTGGGCGTGGCCTGTCAGCAATCTATTTTGGGGCAGTTCTGGGGGATTAGGGGTGTCAGCGGGACCAGGAGGGGACCCAGGTGTCCGGGGAAGGGACCCAGGTGTCCGGGGAATGGACCCAGGCATCCGGGGAAGGGACCCAGGCGTCCGGGCGAGGGACCCAGGCGTCCGGGCGCTGACCTCCCCCCCCACCCCCCCCAAGTTGAGGAGCGTCGGGCGGCGCTGGACGGGCTGTGGCAGCAGAAACAGGGTGAGCCGGACGCCTGGGTCCCTCCCGGACGCCTGGGTCCCTCCCTGAACTCCTTTGTTTCTGAACTTCTGGGTCCCTTCCCGAACTCCTGGGTCCCTCCCTTAACTCCTGTGTCCTCCCGAACTCCTGGGTCCCTTGGGGGCACTCCTGGGTCCCCCCCGAACTCCTGGGTTCCTCCCTTAACTCCTGTGTCCTCCCGAACTCCTGGGTCCCTTGGGGCACTCCTGGGTCCCCCCCGAACTCCTGGGTCCCTCCAGAGTCCCTCCGTGTTTCCCGTCTGCGCTGGGAGGAGTTGGAGGCCAAAGGTCAAAGGTGAGTGGGCGTGGCCTGGGGGGGGTGGGGTGGGTGGGGGGTGGGATGACCTTTGACCTCCTTGATGACCCCGTGACCTTTGACCCTTTTTAGGTGCTGGGGGTCGATCCTGAACCGCCAACGGGAGCTGGTGGGGGAGGGGCAGCGCCGGGACCACATTCGGAACCAGCGCCGGGGACACCGGTGGGTCACGTGACACCAGTTGGGGACACCCCGGGTCACGTGACACCAGTTGGGGACACCCCGGGTCACGTGACGCGCTGGGGACACCCCCTTTGTCACCCAAAGGTTCGAGTTCTGGCGGCAGCTCGAGGACATCATGGAGCAGCACAAGGAACTGCAGGGGGCGCACGTGAGCACCGGACGCCTGGGTCCCTTGTTTGGGGGTCACCCGGATGCCTGGGTCCCTTATTTGAGGTCTCCCGGATGCCTGGGTCCCTTTTTTGGGGGTCTTCCAGACGCCTGGGTCCCTTTCCCGGATGCCTGGGTCCCTTGTTTGGGGGTCTCTTGGACGCCTGGGTCCCTTATTTGAGGTCTCCCGGATGCCTGGGTCCCTTTCCCGGATGCCTGGGTCCCTTGTTTGGGGGTCTCTTGGATGCCTGGGTCCCTTTCCCGGATGCCTGGGTCCCTTATTTGAGGTCTCCCGGATGCCTGGGTCCCTTTCCCGGATGCCTGGGTCCCTTATTTGAGGTCTCCCGGATGCCTGGGTCCCTTTTCTGGATGCCTGGGTCACCCTCCCGGACGCCTGGGTCCCTTTCCCGGATGCCTGGGTCCCTTGTTTGAGGTCTCCCGGATGCCTGGGTCCCTTTCCCGGATGCCTGGGTCCCTTATTTGAGGTCTCCCGGACACCTGGGTCCCTTTTCTGGATGCCTGGGTCCCTCTCCCGGACGCCTGGGTCCCTTTTTTGGGGGTCTCCCGGACGCCTGGGTCCCTTTCCCAGACGCCTGGGTCCCTTGTTTGAGGTCTCCCGGACGCCTGGGTCCCTTGTTTGAGGTCTCCCGGATGCCTGGGTCCCTTTCCCGGATGCCTGGGTCCCTTTCCCGGATGCCTGGGTCCCTTATTTGAGGTCTCCCGGATGCCTGGGTCCCTTTTCTGGATGCCTGGGTCACCCTCCCGGACGCCTGGGTCCCTTTTTTGGGGGTCTCCCGGACGCCTGGGTCCCTTGTTTGAGGTCTCCCGGACGCCTGGGTCCCTTCCCCGGATGCCTGGGTCCCTTTTTTGGGGGTCTCCGGACGCCTGGGTCCCTTGTTTGAGGTCTCCCGGACGCCTGGGTCCCTTCCCCGGATGCCTGGGTCCCTTATTTGGGGGTCTCCCGGATGCCTGGGTCCCTTATTTGAGGTCTCCCGGACGCCTGGGTCCCTTCCCCGGATGCCTGGGTCCCTTATTTGGGGGTCTCCCGGATGCCTGGGTCCCTTATTTGAGGTCTCCCGGACGCCTGGGTCCCTTATTTGAGGTCTCCCGGATGCCTGGGTCCCTTTCCCGGATGCCTGGGTCCCTTATTTGAGGTCTCCCGGATGCCTGGGTCCCTTTCCCAGATGCCTGGGTCCCTTATTTGAGGTCTCCCGGACGCCTGGGTCCCTTTCCCGGATGCCTGGGTCCCTTATTTGAGGTCTCCCGGATGCCTGGGTCCCTTTCCCGGATGCCTGGGTCCCTTATTTGAGGTCTCCCGGATGCCTGGGTCCCTTTCCCGGATGCCTGGGTCCCTTATTTGAGGTCTCCCGGATGCCTGGGTCCCTTTCCCGGATGCCTGGGTCCCTTATTTGAGGTCTCCCGGATGCCTGGGTCCCTTTCCCGGATGCCTGGGTCCCTTATTTGAGGTCTCCCGGATGCCTGGGTCCCTTTCCCGGATGCCTGGGTCCCTTATTTGAGGTCTCCCGGATGCCTGGGTCCCTTTTCTGGATGCCTGGGTCACCCTCCCGGACGCCTGGGTCCCTTTTTTGGGGGTCTCCCGGATGCCTGGGTCCCTTTCCCGGATGCCTGGGTCCCTTTTTTGGGGGTCTCCGGACGCCTGGGTCCCTTTCCCGGATGCCTGGGTCCCTTATTTGGGGGTCTCCCGGATGCCTGGGTCCCTTATTTGGGGGTCTCCCGGATGCCTGGGTCCCTTGTTTGAGGTCTCCCGAACGCCTGGGTCCCTCTCCCGGATGCCTGGGTCCCTTTCCCAGACACTTGGGTCCCTTATTTGAGGTCTCCCGAACGCCTGGGTCCCTTTCCCGGACGCCTGGGTCCCTTTCCCGGATGCCTGGGTCCCTTATTTGGGGGTCTCTCGGATGCCTGGGTCCCTTATTTGATGCCTCCCGGATGCCTGGGTCCCTTTCCCAGACACTTGGGTCCCTTATTTGTGATCTCCCGGATGCCTGGGTCCCTTTTTTGGGTCCCTCCCGGACGCCTGGGTCCCTCCCGGACGCCTGGGTCCCTCCTGCAGGCCCCAGCCCAGTTGGAGGCTGAACTGGTGAAACTGGAGGAGAAGAGGGAGGAGCTTCTGAGCCAGGGTGAGCCCCGGACGCCTGGGTCCCTTTCCCGAACTCCTGGGTCCCTTTCCCGAACTCCTGGGTCCCTCCCGAACTCCTGGGTCCCTCCGCAGAGCGCCACCTGCTGGAGCTGGAGGAGCAGCTGGGCCCTGAAGCCTTCGTGGCCACGTGAGTGACAGGCGCCTGGCCCCGCCCCCGGCACACGACTCCGCCCCCCGGCCCTTGGCCACGCCCCTTGAGCAACTGACTCCGCCCCCCCCCCCCCAACGCCTTGGTCCCGCAGGCGATTGGTGGAGCAGGAGATGGAGGCGGCGCGGCAGCGCCTGGGGGCGGAGCTTGGCCAGAAACTGTCCAATCAGCACCGTAGGGACAGGTGAGCCCGGATGCCTGGGTCCCCTCCCCGAACTCCTGGGTCCCTCCTGAACATCTGGGTCCCCATCCTGAACATCTGGGTCCCCATTATGGTCCCTTTCCCGGACTCCTGGGTCCCTCTTGAACACCTGGGTCCCCATTATGGCCCCTTACCCCGAACTCCTGGGTCCCTCTTCCCGAACACCTGGGTCCCCATTATGGTTCCCTCTCCCGAACTCTTGGGTCCTTTTCCCAACCCCTTGGGTCCCCTCACCGAACTCCTGGGTCCCTCCCGAACTCCTGGGTCCCTCTTGAACACCTGGGTCCCCATTATGGCCCCTTTTCCCGGACTCCTGGGTCCCCTCCCCGAACTCCTGGGTCCCTCTTCCCGAACTCCTGGGTCCCCTCCCTGGCGTCTGGGTCCCCATTATGGTCCCTCCCCCAACTCCTGGGTCCCCTCCCGAACTCCTGGGTCCCTCCAGGATGCTTAGGTCCCCATTATGGTCCCCTCCCGAACTCCTGGGTCCCCTCCTGAACACCTGGGTCCCTTTCCCAACCTCCTGGGTCCCCTCCCCGAACTCCTGGGTCCCCTCCCCGGACTCCTGGGTCCCTCCCCGAACTCCTGGGTCCCCTTGACTCCGCCCCCTCAGGCTCCTGCAGGACATGGAGCGGCTGCAGCGCCCCCTGGAGGCACCGACGCCGTAACGAGAGACGGAAAACGTCCCCGCGTCCCTCTGTCTGTCTGTCCGTCTGTCCCCATGTCCCCCTGTCCCCATGTCCCTATGTCCCTCTGTCTGTCCCCATGTCCCTCTGTCTGTCCCCAATGTCCCCAATAAACGCCCCTTTTATCCATCTCCATCCGGGTCCTTCCGCTTCAATTCAACCGCCCCCCCCAACATGGCCGCCGCCTCTCCCTCCTCCCCATTACGGGCGCCGCCATGTTTGCACCGTAACGCCCCCCCATCCGTACGGCAACTCACCGGAAGTCGCCCCTCCTACTTCCGGTTTCCGCGGCCTTCGCGGCGGCGGCGATAACGCAACGATGGTGACAGAAACGGGGGGGGATTTTGGGGTGAATTCGGGCGATTTTGGGGTTCGGGAGGGAGCTGATGTGTGTGGTTTGAAGCAGGACAGCGAGTTTTCGGACGCGGAGGCGCCGGCGGGCGGGGAGGAGAACGCGCCGGTTTATTGTGTGTGTAGGAAACCCGATATCAACTGCTTCATGATGTGAGTGAGCGGGCCGGACGCCTGGGTCCCTTTCCCGATCTCCTGGGTCCCTTTCCCGAACTCCTGGGTCCCTCCCGGACTCCTGGGTCCCTTTCCCGGACTCCTGGGTCCCTTTCCCGATCTCCTGGGTCCCTCCCGGACTCCTGGGTCCCTTTCCCGAACTCCTGGGTCCCTTTCCCGAACTCCTGGGTCCCCCCTCCCGAACTCCTGGGTCCCCTCCCGGACTCCTGGGTCCCTTTCCCGATCTCCTGGGTCCCTTTCCCGATCTCCTGGGTCCCTTTCCCGATCTCCTGGGTCCCTTTCCCGAACTCCTGGGTCCCCCCCCCCGAACTCCTGGGTCCCCTCCCCCGAACTCCTGGGTCCCCTCCCCCGAACTCCTGGGTCCCCTCCCCCGAACTCCTGGGTCCCTTTCCCGAACTCCTGCGTCCCTTTCCCGAACTCCTGGGTCCCTCCTGAACATCTGGGTCCCCATTATGGCCCCTCTTCCCGAACTCCTGGGTCCCCTCTCCCGAACTCCTGGGTCCCCTCTCCCGAACTCCTGGGTCCCCCCCCCCTCCCGAACTCCTGGGTCCCCCCCCCCTCCCGAACTCCTGGGTCCCCCCCCCCCTCCCGAACTCCTGGGTCCCCCCCCCCCTCCCGAACTCCTGGGTCCCCCCCCGAACTCCTGGGTCCCCTTTCCAGAACTCCTGGGTCCCTCTTCCCAAACACCTGGGTCCCCATTATGGCCCCTTATCCCGAACTCCTGGGTCCCTTCCCGGACTCCTGGGTCCCTTCCCGGACTCCTGGGTCCCTTCCCGGACTCCTGGGTCCCTTTCCCGAACTCCTGGGTCCCTCTTGAACACCTGGGACCCCATTATGGTCCCTTTCCCGAACTCCTGGGTCCCCCCCCCCCGAACTCCTGGGTCCCTCTCCCCCGAACTCCTGGGTCCCTCTCCCCCGAACTCCTGGGTCCCTCTCCCCCGAACTCCTGGGTCCCCTCTCCCGGACTCCTGGGTCCCTCTGGAACTCCTGGGTCCCCATTATGGCCCCACTTCCCAAACTCCTGGGTCCCCCCCCCCGAACTCCTGGGTCCCCCCCCCCGAACTCCTGGGTCCCCCCCCCGAACTCCTGGGTCCCCATTATGGCCCCACTTCCCGAACTCCTGGGTCCCTTTCCCCCGAACTCCTGGGTCCCCCCCCCCCCGAACTCCTGGGTCCCCCCCCCGAACTCCTGGGTCCCCTCTCCCGAACTCCTGGGTCCCCCCTCCCGAACTCCTGGGTCCCCCCCCCCCCGAACTCCTGCGTCCCCCCTCCCGGACTCCTGGGTCCCTTCTTCCCGGACTCCTGGGTCCCTTCTTCCCGGACTCCTGGGTCCCTTTCCCGAACTCCTGGGTCCCTTTCCCGGACTCCTGGGTCCCTCTTGAACACCTGGGTCCCCATTATGGTCCCTTTCCCGAACTCCTGCGTCCCCTCTCCCGAACTCCTGGGTCCCTCTCTCCCCCGAACTCCTGGGTCCCTCTCCCCCGAACTCCTGGGTCCCTCTCCCCCGAACTCCTGGGTCCCTTTCCCAAACTCCTGGGTCCCTCTCCCCCGAACTCCTGGGTCCCTTCCTGAACTCCTGGGTCCCTTCTTCCCGAACTCCTGGGTCCCTCTTCCCGAACTCCTGGGTGCCCATTATGGTGTCGCCCCCCCGAACTCCTGGGTCCCCCCCCCACCCCCCGAACTCCTGGGTCCCCTCCTGAACTCCTGGGTCCCCTCCTGAACTCCTGGGTCCCTCCCGAACTCCTGGGTCCCTCCCGAACTCCTGGGTCCCTCCCGAACTCCTGGGTCCATCCCCGAACTCCTGGGTCCCTCCCGAACTCCTGGGTCCCCCGTTGGCAGCGGCTGCGACAACTGCAACGAGTGGTTCCACGGCGACTGCATCAACATCACGGAGAAGATGGCCAAGGCCATTCGGGAATGGTACTGCCGGCAGTGCCGCGGTGAGAGCCGGACGCCTGGGTCCCTTTTTGGGGGTCCCTGGGGGGGCTGGGGTCCCATTTTGGGGGGATTTGGGCTCATTTTGGGGGGTTTATGGGGGTTTATGGGTCCTTATTTGGGGTCTCCCGGACGCCTGGGTCCCTTATTTGGGGTCTCCCGGACGCCTGGGTCCCCCTCCCGGATGCCTGGGTCCCTTCTTTGGGGCACCCGGACGCCTGGGTCCCTTTTCAGGGGGTCCCTGGGGGGGCTGGGGTTTAATTTTGGGGGGATTTGGGCTCATTTTGGGGGTTTTATGGGGGTTTCTGGGTCCTTATTTGGGGTCTCCCGGACGCCTGGGTCCCTCTCCCGGACGCCTGGGTCCCTTATTTGGGGCACCCGGACGCCTGGGTCCCTTTTCAGAGGGTCCCTGGGGGGGCTGGGCTCCCATTTTGGGGGGATTTGGGCTCATTTTGGGGGGTTTATGGGGGTTTCTGGGTCCTTATTTGGGGTCTCCCGGACGCCTGGGTCCCCCTCCCGGACGCCTGGGTCCCTTATTTGGGGTCTCCCGGACGCCTGGGTCCCTTATTTGGGGTCTCCCGGATGCCTGGGTCCCTCTCCCGGACGCCTGGGTCCCTTATGTGGAGCACCCGGACGCCTGGGTCCCTTCTTGGGGGTCCCTGGGGGGGCTGGGGTCCCATTTTGGGGGGATTTGGGCTCATTTTGGGGGTTTTATGGGGGTTTATGGGTCCTTATTTGGGGTCTCCCGGACGCCTGGGTCCCTTATTTGGGGTCTCCCGGACGCCTGGGTCCCCCTCCCGGATGCCTGGGTCCCTTCTTTGGGGCACCCGGACGCCTGGGTCCCTTTTCAGGGGGTCCCTGGGGGGGCTGGGGTTTAATTTTGGGGGGATTTGGGCTCATTTTGGGGGTTTTATGGGGGTTTCTGGGTCCTTATTTGGGGTCTCCCGGACGCCTGGGTCCCTTATTTGGGGTCTCCCGGACGCCTGGGTCCCTCTCCCGGACGCCTGGGTCCCTTATTTGGGGCACCCGGACGCCTGGGTCCCTTTTCAGGGGGTCCCTGGGGGGGCTGGGGTCCCATTTTGGGGGGATTTGGGCTCATTTTGGGGGTTTTATGGGGGTTTATGGGTCCTTATTTGGGGTCTCCCGGACGCCTGGGTCCCTTATTTGGGGTCTCCCGGACGCCTGGGTCCCTTATTTGGGGCACCCGGACGCCTGGGTCCCTTTTCAGGGGGTCCCTGGGGGGGCTGGGGTCCCATTTTGGGGGGATTTGGGCTCATTTTGGGGGTTTTATGGGGGTTTCTGGGTCCTTATTTGGGGCACCCGGACGCCTGGGTCCCTTTATGGGGTTGGTCTCTGGGGTTAATTTGGGGGGTTTGTGGGTCCCTTATTGGGGTCTCCCGGATGCCTGGGTCCCTTATTGGGGTCTCCCGGATGCCTGGGTCCCTTATTTGGGGCACCCGGACGCCTGGGTCCCTTTTCAGGGGGTCCCTGGGGGGGCTGGGGTTTAATTTTGGGGGGATTTGGGCTCATTTTGGGGGTTTTATGGGGGTTTATGGGTCCTTATTTGGGGTCTCCCGGACGCCTGGGTCCCTTATTTGGGGTCTCCCGGACGCCTGGGTCCCTTATTTGGGGTCTCCCGGATGCCTGGGTCCCTCTCCCGGACGCCTGGGTCCCTTATTTGGGGCACCCGGACGCCTGGGTCCCTTTTTGGGGGTCCCTGGGGGGGCCAGGGTCCCATTTTGGGGGGATTTGGGCTCATTTTGGGGGTTTTATGGGGGTTTCTGGGTCCTTATTTGGGGTCTCCCGGACGCCTGGGTCCCTTATTTGGGGTCTCCCGGACTCCTGGGTCCCTCTCCCGGACGCCTGGGTCCCTTATTTGGGGCACCCGGACGCCTGGGTCCCTTTTCAGGGGGTCCCTGGGGGGGCTGGGGTCCCATTTTGGGGGGATTTGGGCTCATTTTGGGGGGTTTATGGGGGTTTCTGGGTCCTTATTTGGGGTCTCCCGGACGCCTGGGTCCCTTATTTGGGGTCTCCCGGATGCCTGGGTCCCTCTCCCGGACGCCTGGGTCCCTTATTTGGGGCACCCGGACGCCTGGGTCCCTTCTCGGGGGGTCCCTGGGGGGGGCGGGGTTTCATTTTGGGGGGATTTGGGCTCATTTTGGGGGTTTTATGGGGGTTTATGGGTCCTTATTTGGGGTCTCCCGGATGCCTGGGTCCCTTATTTGGGGTCTCCCGGATGCCTGGGTCCCTCTCCCGGACGCCTGGGTCCCTTATTTGGGGCACCCGGACGCCTGGGTCCCTTCTCGGGGGGTCCCTGGGGGGGCTGGGGTCCCATTTTGGGGGGATTTGGGCTCATTTTGGGGGGTTTATGGGGGTTTCTGGGTCCTTATTTGGGGTCTCCCGGACGCCTGGGTCCTTTTCTCGGGGTTCCCGGACGCCTGGGTCCCTCCCGGACGCCTGGGTCCCCCGCTGACTCCTCCCCTCCCCCCCCCCAGAGAAGGACCCCACCCTGGAGATCCGGTACCGGCACAAGAAATGGCGGGAAAAGGAGCGAGACCCCGAAACCCCCAAATCCCAGGAGACCGAGCACGGCCGGGCCGCCAAGGTGAGGGACCCAGGCGTCCGGGGCGGGGACCCAGGCGTCCGGGAGGAGGGACCCAGGCGTCCGGGAGAAGGGACCCAGGCGTCCGGGAGGAGGGACCCAGGCGTCCCGGGGGGGGGACCCAGGCGTCCGGGAGGGGGGACCCAGGTGTCCGGGATAGGGACCCAGGCGTCCGGGGAAGGGACCCAGGTATTCAGGAGGGGGGACCCAGGCGTCCGGGATAGGGACCCAGGCGTCCGGGGAAGGGACCCAGGCGTCCGGGAGGAGGGACCCTGGCATCCGGGGCGGGGACCCAGGCGTCCCGGGAAGGGGGACCCAGGCGTCCGGGCGGGGGGACCCAGGCGTTTGGGAGGAGGGACCCAGGCGTTCGGGATAGGGACCCAGGCGTCCGGGGGGGGGGAACCCAGGCGTCCGGGGGTGGGACCCAGGCGTCCGGGGAAGGGACCCAGGCGTCCGGGAAAGGGACCCAGGTGTTCGGGAGACCTGAAACAAGGGACCCAGGCATCCGGGAGAGGGGACCCAGGCGTCCGGGGAAAGGACCCAGGCGTCCCGGGGGGGGGACCCAGGTGTCCGGGCGGGGGGACCCAGGCGTCCGGGGAAGGGACCCAGGTATTCGGGAGGGGGGACCCAGGCGTCCGGGGAAAGGACCCAGGCGTCGGGGAGGAGGGACCCAGGCGTCCGGGGCGGGGACCCAGGCGTCTGGGGGGGGGGACCCAGGCGTCCGGGAAAGGGACCCAGGCGTTCGGGAGACCTGAAACAAGGGACCCAGGCGTCCGGGAAAGGGACCCAGGCGTCCGGGAAAGGGACCCAGGCGTTCGGGAGACCTCAAACAAGGGACCCAGGCGTCCGGGGGGGGGACCCAGGCGTCCGGGGGGGGGGACCCAGGCATCCGGGGTAGGGACCCAGGTGTCCGGGAAAGGGACCCAGGCGTTCGGGAGACCTCAAACAAGGGACCCAGGCGTCCGGGAGAGGGACCCAGGTGTTCGGGAGACCTCAAACAAGGGACCCAGGCGTCCGGGAGAGTGACCCAGGCGTCCGGGAGAGGGACCCAGGCGTTCGGGAGACCTCAAACAAGGGACCCAGGCGTCCGGGAGAGGGACCCAGGCGTCCGGGAAAGGGACCCAGGCGTTCGGGAGACCTCAAACAAGGGACCCAGGCGTCCGGGAGAGGGACCCAGGCGTCCGGGAAAGGGACCCAGGCGTTCGGGAGACCTCAAACAAGGGACCCAGGCGTTCGGGAGACCTCAAACAAGGGACTCAGGCGTCCGGGAAAGGGACCCAGGCGTCCGGGGGGTGGACCCAGGCGTCCGGGAAAGGGACCCAGGCGTTCGGGAGACCTCAAACAAGGGACCCAGGCGTCCGGGGGGTGGACCCAGGCATCCGGGGGGGGGACCCAGGTGTCCGGGAAAGGGACCCAGGCGTTCGGGAGACCTCAAACAAGGGACCCAGGCGTCCGGGAGAGGGACCCAGGCGTCCGTGGGGTGGACCCAGGCGTCCGTGGGGTGGACCCAGGCGTCCGGGAAAGGGACCCAGGCGTTCGGGAGACCTCAAACAAGGGACCCAGGCGTCCGGGAGAGGGACCCAGGTGTTCGGGAGACCTCAAACAAGGGACCCAGGCGTCCGGGAGAGTGACCCAGGCGTCCGGGAGAGGGACCCAGGCGTCCGGGGGGGGGGGACCCAGCCGTCCGGGAAAGGTACCCAGGCGTTCGGGAGACCTCAAACAAGGGACCCAGGCGTCCGGGAGAGGGACCCAGGCGTCCGGGAAAGGGACCCAGGCGTTCGGGAGACCTCAAACAAGGGACCCAGGCGTTTGGGAGACCTCAAACAAGGGACCCAGGCGTTCGGGAGACCTCAAACAAGGGACCCAGGCATCCAGGAGAGGGGACCCGGGTGTCGGGGAAAGGGACCCAGGCGTTCGGGAGACCTCAAACAAGGGACCCAGGCGTCCGGGAAAGGGACCCAGGTGTCCGGGGGGGGGACCCAGGCGTTCGGGAGACCTCAAACAAGGGACCCAGGCGTCCGGGAAAGGGACCCAGGCGTCCGGGGGGTGGACCCAGGCGTCCGGGAAAGGGACCCAGGCGTTCGGGAGACCTCAAACAAGGGACCCAGGCGTCCGGGGGGTGGACCCAGGCATCCGGGGGGGGGACCCAGGTGTCCGGGAAAGGGACCCAGGCGTTCGGGAGACCTCAAACAAGGGACCCAGGCGTCCGGGAGAGGGACCCAGGCGTCCGTGGGGTGGACCCAGGCGTCTGTGGGGTGGACCCAGGCGTCCGGGAAAGGGACCCAGGCGTTCGGGAGACCTCAAACAAGGGACCCAGGCGTCCGGGAGAGGGACCCAGGCGTCCGGGAAAGGGACCCAGGCGTTCGGGAGACCTCAAACAAGGGACCCAGGCGTTCGGGAGACCTCAAACAAGGGACCCAGGCGTTCGGGAGACCTCAAACAAGGGACCCAGGCGTTCGGGAGACCTCAAACAAGGGACTCAGGCATCTGGGAAAGGGACCCAGGTGTCCGGGGGGGGGACCCAGGCGTTCGGGAGACCTCAAACAAGGGACCCAGGCGTCCGGGAAAGGGACCCAGGTGTCCGAGAAAGGGACCCAGGCGTTCGGGAGACCTCAAACAAGGGACTCAGGCGTCCGGGAAAGGGACCCAGGCGTCCGGGGGGGGGACCCAGGCGTCCGGGGGGGGGACCCAGGCGTTCGGGAGAGCTCAAACAAGGGACCCAGGTGTCCGGGAAGGGGACCCAGGTGTCCGGGAAAGGGACCCAGGCGTTCGGGAGACCTCAAACAAGGGACCCAGGCGTCCGGGAGAGGGACCCAGGCGTTCGGGAGACCTCAAACAAGGGACCCAGGCGTTCGGGAGACCTCAAACAAGGGACCCAGGCGTCCGGGAAAGGGACCCAGGCGTTCGGGAGACCTCAAACAAGGGACCCAGGCGTTCGGGAGACCTCAAACAAGGGACCCAGGCGTTCGGGAGACCTCAAACAAGGGACCCAGGCGTTCGGGAGACCTCAAACAAGGGACCCAGGCATCCGGGCTAGATCCTCTATTCCCCTTTAAGCCCGGATTCCCCTCAAAAGTCCCTGGGAACATCCCGTAGCCTCTCCCGGACGCCTGGGTTCCCTCCCGGACGCCTGGGTCCCTTGTGTGCCGGCAGGTGAAGCGTTCGGCGCGCATGTGCGGGGAGTGCGAGGCGTGCCGGCGCCCCGAGGACTGCGGGCTCTGCGACTTCTGCCGCGACATGAAGAAGTTCGGGGGGCCCAACAAGATCCGCCAGAAGTGCCGCCTGCGCCAGTGCCAGCTGCGCGCCAGGGTGCGGCACGCGGGGGCTTAGCGCGGGCTTAGCGCGGGCTTAGCGCGGGTTTAGCGTGGGCTTAGCGTGGATTTAGCGTGGGCTTAGTGCGGGCTTAGCGTGGGTTTAGCGTGGGTTTAGCATGGGCTTAGCGCGGGCTTAGCGTGGGCTTAGCGTGGGTTTAGCGTGAGGTTAGCGCGGGCTTAGTGCGGGCTTAGTGCGGGCTTAGTGCGGGCTTAGTGCGGGCTTAGTGCGGGCTTAGTGCGGGCTTAGTGTGGGTTTAGCGTGAGGTTAGCGTGGGCTTAGCGCGGGCTTAGCGTGGGTTTAGCGTGGGTTTAGCGTGGGCTTAGCGTGGGGTTGACGTGGGCTTAGCGTGGGCTTAGCGTGGGCTTAGCGTGGGTTTAGCGTGGGCTTAGCGTGGGCTTAGTGTGAGGTTAGCGCGGGTTTAGCGCGGGTTTAGCGCGGGCTTAGCGCGGGCTTAGCGCGAGCTTAGCGGGAGCTTAGCATGGGCTTGGCGTGAGCTTGGCGTGGGCTTGACGTGGGCTTAGCGTGAGCTTAGCGCGGGCTTAGCGCGGGCTTAGCGCGGGCTTAGCGCGGGCTTAGCGCGGGCTTAGCGTGGGTTTAGCGTGGGGTTAGCGTGGGCTTGACGTGGGCTTAGCGTGGGCTTAGCGCGGGCTTAGCGCGGGCTTAGCGCGGGCTTAGCGTGGGTTTAGCGTGGGTTTAGCGCGGGCTTAGCGCGGGCTTAGCGTGGGCTTAGCGTGGGCTTAGCGTGGGCTTAGCGTGGGTTTAGCGTGGGCTTAGCGTGGGTTTAGCGTGGCTTTAGCGTGGCTTTAGCGTGGGCTTAGCGTGGGCTTAGCGTGGGCTTAGCGCGGGCTTAGCGCGGGCTTAGCGTGGGCTTAGCGTGAGGATAGCGCGGGCTTAGCGTGGGCTTAGCGCGGGCTTAGCGCGGGCTTAGCGCGGGCTTAGCGTGGGTTTAGCGTGGGCTTAGCGTGGGCTTAGCGCGGGCTTAGCGCGGGCTTAGCGCGGGTTTAGCGTGGGCTTAGCGTGAGATTAGCGTGGGCTTAGCGTGGGCTTAGCGTGGGCTTAGCGTGGGATAGCGTGGGATAGCGTGGGCTTAGCGTGGGCTTAGCGTGGGCTTAGCGTGGGCTTAGCGTGGGCTTAGCGTGGGCTTAGCGTGGGCTTAGCGCGGGTTTAGCGAGGGCTTAGCGTGGGTTTAGCGAGGGCTTAGCGTGGCTTTAGCGTGGGCTTAGCGTGGGCTTAGCGTGGGCTTGACGTGGGCTTGACGCGGGCTTAGTGTGAGATTAGTGTGAGCTTAGCGTGGGCTTAGCGCGGGCTTGACGCGGGCTTGACGCGGGCTTAGCGTGAGATTAGCGTGGGCTTAGCGCGGGTTTAGCGTGAGATTAGCGCGGGCTTAGCGCGGGCTTAGCGCGGGCTTAGCGCGGGCTTAGCGCGGGTTTAGCGTGGGCTTAGCGTGGGCTTAGCGTGGGCTTAGCGTGGGCTTAGCGTGGGCTTAGCGTGGGCTTAGCGTGGGTTTAGCGTGGGTTTAGCGTGGGTTTAGCGTGGGTTTAGCGTGGGCTTAGCGTGGGCTTAGCGTGGGCTTAGCGCGGGCTTAGCGCGGGCTTAGCGCGGGCTTAGCGCGGGCTTAGCGCGGGTTTAGCGTGGGTTTAGCGTGGGCTTAGCGTGAGGTTAGCGTGGGTTTAGCGTGGGTTTAGCGTGGGTTTAGCGTGGGTTTAGCGTGGGCTTAGCGTGGGCTTAGCGTGAGGTTAGCGTGGGTTTAGCGTGGGCTTAGCGTGGGTTTAGCGCGGGTTTAGCGCGGGCTTAGCGCGGGCTTAGCGCGGGCTTAGCGTGGGCTTAGCGTGGGCTTAGCGCGGGTTTAGCGTGAGGTTAGCACGGGCTTAGCGTGGGCTTGGCGTGGGCTTGACGTGGGCTTCGCGCGGGCTTCGCGCGGGCTTAGCGCGGGCTAAGCGCGGGCTTAGCGTGGGTTTAGCGTGGGTTTAGCGTGGGCATAGCGTGGGCTTAGCGTGGGCTTGACGTGGGCTTAGCGTGGGCTTAGCGTGGGCTTAGCGTGGGCTTAGTGTGGGCTTAGCGTGGGCTTAGCGTGGGCTTGACGTGGGCTTAGCGCGGGCTTAGCGCGGGCTTAGCGCGGGCTTGACGTGGGCTTAGCGCGGGCTTAGCGCGGGCTTGGCGCGGGCTTGGCGCGGGCTTGGCGCGGGCTTGGCGCGGGCTTAGCGCGGGCTTAGCGTGGGCTTAGCGTGGGCTTAGCGTGGGCTTAGCGTGGGCTTAGCGTGGGCTTAGCGCGGGTTTAGCGCGGGTTTAGCGCGGGCTTAGCGCGGGCTTAGCGCGGGCTTAGCGCGGGCTTAGCGCGGGTTTAGCGCGGGCTTAGCGCGGGCTTAGCGCGGGCTTAGCGCGGGTTTAGCGTGGGTTTAGCGTGGGCTTAGCGTGGCTTTAGCGTGGGTTTAGCGCGGGCTTAGCGTGAGCTTGACGTGAGCTTAGCGCGGGCTTAGCGGGGGCTTAGCGTGGGTTTAGGTGGGCTTAGCGTGGGTTTAGCGTGGGTTTAGCGGGGGCTTAGCGTGAGATTAGCGTGAGATTAGCGTGAGCTTGGCGTGAGCTTGGCGTGGGCTTGACGTGGGCTTAGCGGGGGCTTAGCGTGGGTTTAGCGGGGGCTTAGCCCGAGCTTAGCGTGGGCTTAGCGTGGGCTTAGCGCGGGCTTAGCGTGGGCTTAGCGCGGGCTTAGCGCGGGGTTAGCGTGAGCTTGGCGTGAGCTTGGCGTGGGCTTGACGTGGGCTTAGCGGGGGCTTAGCGCGGGCTTAGCGTGGGTTTAGCGTGGGTTTAGCGTGGGCTTAGCGTGAGGTTAGCGTGGGTTAGCGCGGGCTTGGCGCGGGCTTGGCGCGGGCTTGGTGCGGTCTTGGCGCGGGCTTGGCGCGGGCTTAGCGCGGGCTTAGCGCGGGTTTATCGTGGGCTTGGCGTGGGTTTAGCGTGGGCTTAGCGCGGGCTTAGCGCGGGCTTAGCGCGGGCTTAGCGCGGGCTTAGCGCGGGTTTAGCGCGGGTTTAGCGTGGGTTTAGCGTGGGCTTAGCGTGGCTTTAGCGTGGGTTTAGCGCGGGCTTAGCGTGAGGTTAGCGTGGGCTTGACGTGGGCTTAGCGTGGGCTTAGCGTGGGCTTAGCGTGGGCTTAGCGGGGGCTTAGCGTGGGCTTAGCGTGGGATTGACGTGGGCTTAGCGTGGGTTTAGCGTGGGCTTGGCGTGAGCTTGGCGCGGGCTTAGCGCGGGCTTAGCGCGGGCTTAGCGCGGGCTTAGCTGGGGCTTAGCGCGAGGTTAGCGCGGGCTTGGCGCGGGCTTGGCGCGGTCTTGGCGCGGGCTTGGCGCGGGCTTAGCGCGGGCTTAGCGCGGGTTTATCGTGGGCTTGGCGTGGGCTTAGCGTGGGCTTAGCGTGGGCTTAGCGTGGACTTAGCGTGGGCTTAGCGTGGGCTTAGCGTGGGCTTAGCGTGGGCTTAGCGTGGGATTGACGTGGGCTTAGCGTGGGTTTAGCGTGGGCTTGGCGTGAGCTTGGCGTGGGCTTAGCGGGGGCTTAGCGCGGGCTTAGCGCGGGCTTAGCGCGGGTTTAGCGCGGGCTTAGCGCGGGCTTAGCGCGAGGTTAGCGCGGGCTTAGCGCGAGGTTAGCGTGAGCTTGGCGTGGGCTTGGCGCGGGCTTGGCGCGGGCTTGGTGCGGGCTTAGCGCGGGCTTAGCGCGGGCTTGGCGCGGGCTTAGCGTGGGCTTAGCGTGGGTTTATCGTGGGCTTGGCGTGGGCTTAGCGTGGGCTTAGCGTGAGCTTAGCGTGAGGTTAGCGTGGGCTTAGCGTGGGCTTAGCGTGAGGTTAGCGTGGGTTTAGCGTGAGGTTAGCGTGGGTTTAGCGCGAGGTTAGCGTGGGCTTAGCGTGGCTTTAGCGCGGGCTTAGCGTGGGCTTAGCGTGGGCTTAGCGCGGGCTTAGCGTGGGCTTAGCGTGGGCTTAGCGTGAGGATAGCGCGGGCTTAGCGTGGGCTTAGCGCGGGCTTAGCGCGGGCTTAGCGTGGACTTAGCGCGGACTTAGCGTGAGCTTAGCGTGAGCTTAGCGTGGGCTTAGTGTGAGGTTAGCGTGGGCTTAGCGTGAGCTTGGCGTGAGCTTGGCGTGGGCTTGACGTGGGCTTAGCGTGGGCTTAGCGTGGGCTTAGCGTGAGGTTAGCGTGGGCTAAGCGTGGGCTTAGCGCGGGCTTAGCGTGGGCTTAGCGTGGGCTTAGCGTGGGCTTAGCGCGGGCTTAGCACGGGCTTGGCGCGGGCTTGACGTGGGCTTAGCGGGGGCTTAGCGGGAGCTTAGCGGGGGCTTAGCGTGGGTTTAGCGTGGGCTTAGCGTGAGGTTAGCGTGGGCTTAGCGTGGGCTTGGCGTGGGCTTGGCGTGGGCTTGACGTGGGCTTGACGTGGGCTTAGCGTGGGCTTAGCGTGGGCTTAGCGGGGGCTTAGCCCGAGCTTAGCGGGGGCTTAGCGCGGGCTTAGCGCGGGCTTAGCGGGGGCTTAGGGCGGGCTTAGGGCGGGCTTAGGTCGGGCTTAGCGTGGGTTTAGCGTGGGTTTAGCGTGAGGTTAGCGTGGGCTTAGCGCGGGCTTAGCGTGGGCTTAGCGCGGGCTTAGCGCGGGGTTAGCGTGAGCTTGGCGTGAGCTTGGCGTGGGCTTGACGTGGGCTTAGCGGGGGCTTAGCGTGGGTTTAGCGGGGGCTTAGCCCGAGCTTAGCGTGGGCTTAGCGTGGGCTTAGCGCGGTCTTAGCGTGGGCTTAGCGCGGGCTTAGCGCGGGGTTAGCGTGAGCTTGGCGTGAGCTTGGCGTGGGCTTGACGTGGGCTTAGCGGGGGCTTGGCGCGGGCTTAGCGTGGGTTTAGCGTGGGTTTAGCGTGGGCTTAGCGTGAGGTTAGCGTGGGCTTGGCGTGAGCTTGGCGTGGGCTTGGCGTGGGCTTGACGTGGGCTTAGCGCGGGCTTAGCGCGGGATAGCGCGGGCTTAGCGCGGGCTTAGCGCGAGGTTAGCGTGGGCTTAGCGTGGGCTTAGCGTGGGCTTGACGTGGGCTTAGCGTGGGCTTAGTGTGGGCTTAGCGTGGGTTTAGCGTGAGGTTAGCATGAGGTTAGCGTGGGCTTAGCGCGGGCTTAGCATGGGCTTAGCGTGAGATTAGCGTGGGCTTAGCGCGGGCTTAGCGGGGGCTTAGCGTGGATTTAGCGTGGCCTTAGCGTGGGCTTAGCGTGAGCTTAGCGTGAGCTTAGCGGGTGCTCAGCATGGGCTTAGCGTGGGCTTAGCGTGGGCTTAGCGTAGGCTTAGCGCGGGCTTAGCGTGGGTTTAGCGTGGGCTTAGCGTGAGCTTAGCGTGGGCTTAGCGTGGGTTTAGCGTGGGTTTAGCGTGGGCTTAGCGTGGGCTTAGCGTGGGCTTAGCGGGAGCTTAGCGGGGGCTTAGCGTGGGTTAGCGCGGGCTTAGCGTGAGCTTAGCCTCGGCTTAGCGTGGGCTTAGCGCGGGCTTAGCGGGGGCTTAGCGCGGGCTTAGCGGGGGCTTAGCGTGAGCTTAGCGTGGATTTAGCGTGGCCTTAGCGTGGGCTTAGCGTGAGCTTAGCGTGAGCTTAGCGCGGGCTGAGTGTGTTCGGAAGGGTTTGGGTGTGTGGTTTGTGTTGTGTGTCTTGGGGCTTTAATGTGTGTCCTTAGTGTGTCCTTAGTGTGTCCTTAGCATGTCCTAAGCATGTGCTTAGTGTGTGCTTA
Organism: Columba livia; assembly: GCF_036013475.1. Lineage (NCBI taxonomy): Eukaryota > Metazoa > Chordata > Aves > Columbiformes > Columbidae > Columba > Columba livia. The sequence continues at coordinate 156,438 of NC_088638.1, read as the reverse complement.
GTGTGTGCTTAGTGTGTTCTTAGCGTGTCCTAAGCGTGTCCTAAGCATGTCCTAAGCGTGTGCTTAGTGTGTGCTTAGTGTGTTCTTAGTGTGTTCTTAGTGTGTGCTTACTGTGTCCTAAGTGCGTTCTTGGCGTGTCCTAAGCGTGTCCTAAGTGTGTGCTTACTGTGTTCTTAGAGTGTGCTTAGTGTGTCCTAAGCGTGTCCTTAGTGTGTCCTTAGTGTGTTCGTAGTGTGTTCTTAGCGTGTTCTTGGCGTGTTCGGAAGGGTTTGGGCGTGTGGTTTGTTTTGTTTGTCTTGGGGCTTTAACACGTGTCCTAAGCGTGATCTTAGTGTGTCCTAAGTGCGTTCTTGGCGTGTCTTAAGTGTGTCCTAAGCGTGTCCTTAGCGTGTCCTAAGCATGTCCTAAGCGTGTCTTAAGCGTGTGTTAAGCGTGTGCTTAGTGTGTCCTAAGCGTGTGCTAAGCGTGTCTTAAGTGTGTTCTTAGAGTGTGCTTACTGTGTCCTAAGCGTGTCCTAAGCGTGTGCTTAGCATGTCCTAAGTGTGTGCTTAGTGTGTCCTAAGCGTGTCCTAAGCGTGTCCTTACTGTGTCCTTAGCGTGTTCTTGGCGTGTTCGGAAGGGTTTGGGCGTGTGGTTTGTGTTGTGTGTCTTGGGGTTTTAACATGTGTCCTAAGCGTGTCCTAAGTGCCTCCGAAGTGCGTTCTTGGCGTGTCCTTAGCGTGTCCTTAGCGTGTCCTTAGCGTGTCCTTAGCGTGTCCTAAGCGTGTCCTTAGCGTGTCCTACGTGCGTTCTTGGCGTGTGCTTAGCGTGAGCTTATTGTGTGCTTAGCGTGTCCTAAGCGTGTCCTAAGCGTGTCCTAAGCGTGTCCTACGTGCGTTCTTGGCGTGTGCTTAGCGTGAGCTTATTGTGTCCTAAGCGTGTCCTAAGCGTGTCCTAGGCGTGTCCTAGGCGTGTCCTAGGCGTGTCCTAGGCGTGTCCTAGGCGTGTCCTAGGCGTGTCCTAGGCGTGTCCTTGGCGTGTCCTTAGCGTGTCCTAAGCGTGTTCTTAGCGTGTCACTGACATGTCCCTTTCTCCCCACAGGAATCCTACAAGTATTTCCCCGCCTCCGTGAGTACCCGGACGCCTGGGTCCCTCTCCCCCGAACTCCTGGGTCCCTTTCCCCGAACTCCTGGGTCCCTCTCCCCCGAACTCCTGGGTCCCTCTCCCCCGAACTCCTGGGTCCCTCTCCCCCGAACTCCTGGGTCCCTCTCCCCCGAACTCCTGGGTCCCTTTCCCCTGAACTCCTGGGTCCCTCTGCCCCGAACTCCTGGGTCCCTCTGCCCCGAACTCCTGGGTCCCTCTGCCCCGAACTCCTGGGTCCCTCTGCCCCGAACTCCTGGGTCCCTCTGCCCCGAACTCCTGGGTCCCTCTCCCCCGAACTCCTGGGTCCCTTTCCCCCGAACTCCTGGGTCCCTTTCCCCCGAACTCCTGGGTCCCTCTCCCCCGAACTCCTGGGTCCCTCTCCCCCGAACTCCTGGGTCCCTCTGCCCCGAACTCCTGGGTCCCCCTGACCTCCTATGTCTCCCCGAACTCCTGGGTCCCTCTCCCCCGAACTCCTGGGTCCCCTTTCCCCCGAACTCCTGGGTCCCTCTCCCCGAACTCCTGGGTCCCTTTCCCCCAAACTCCTGGGTCCCTCTCCCCCGAACTCCTGGGTCCCTCTCCCCCGAACTCCTGGGTCCCTCTGCCCCGAACTCCTGGGTCCCCCTGACCTCCTATGTCTCCCCGAACTCCTGGGTCCCTCTCCCCCGAACTCCTGGGTCCCTTTCCCCTGAACTCCTGGGTCCCTCTCCCCCGAACTCCTGGGTCCCCTTTCCCCCGAACTCCTGGGTCCCTCTCCCCGAACTCCTGGGTCCCTTTCCCCCAAACTCCTGGGTCCCTTTCCCCTGAACTCCTGGGTCCCTTTCCCCTGAACTCCTGGGTCCCTTTCCCCCGAACCCCTGGGTCCCTCTCCCCCGAACTCCTGGGTCCCTTTCCCCGAACTCCTGGGTCCCTCTCCCTGAACTCCTGGGTCCCTCTCCCCCGAACTCCTGGGTCCCTTTCCCCCGAACTCCTGGGTCCCTCTCCCCCGAACTCCTGGGTCCCTCTCCCCCGAACTCCTGGGTCCCTCTCCCCCGAACTCCTGGGTCCCTCTCCCTGAACTCCTGGGTCCCTCTCCCCGAACTCCTGGGTCCCTCTGCCCCGAACTCCTGGGTCCCTTTCCCCCGAACTCCTGGGTCCCTTTCCCTGAACTCCTGGGTCCCTCTCCCCCGAACTCCTGGGTCCCTCTCCCCCGAACTCCTGGGTCCCTCTCCCCCGAACTCCTGGGTCCCTCTGCCCGAACTCCTGGGTCCCTCTGCCCGAACTCCTGGGTCCCTCTTTACCCCGAACTCCTGGGTCCCTCTGCCCGAACTCCTGGGTCCCTTTCCCCCGAACTCCTGGGTCCCTTTCCCCCGAACTCCTGGGTCCCTTTCCCCCGAACTCCTGGGTCCCTTTCCCCCGAACTCCTGGGTCCCTTTCCCCCGAACTCCTGGGTCCCTTTCCCCGAACTCCTGGGTCCCTGACCCCCTTTCCCCCCCAGGATCTGGGCAACGGCCCCTGTGAGGAGCACGGAATGGTGAGTACCCCGTACCCCCCCCTGTCCCCATGTCCCCATGTCCCCCTGTCCCCATGTCCCCCTGTCCCCATGTCCCCATGTCCCCCTGTCCCCCTGTCCCCATGTCCCCATGTCCCCCTGTCCCCATGTCCCCCTGTCCCCCTGTCCCCCTGTCCCCATGTCCCCATGTCCCCATGTCCCCATGTCCCCCTGTCCCCATATCCCATGTGTCCCCATGTCCCCATATCCCCCTGTCCCCCTGTCCCCATGTCCCCATGTCCCCATGTCCCCATGTCCCCATGTCCCATATCCCCATGTCCCATGTCCCCATGTCCCCCTGTCCCCATGTCCCCATGTCCCCATGTCCCATATCCCCATGTCCCATGTCCCCATGTCCCCCTGTCCCCATGTCCCCATGTCCCCATGTCCCCCTGTCCCCATGTCCCCATGTCCCCATGTCCCATGTCCCCATGTCCCCATGTCCCCATGTCCCATATCCCCATGTCCCATGTCCCCCTGTCCCCCTGTCCCCATGTCCCCATATCCCCATGTCCCATGTCCCCATGTCCCCCTGTCCCCATGTCCCCATGTCCCCATGTCCCCCTGTCCCCATGTCCCCATGTCCCCATGTCCCATGTCCCCATGTCCCCCTGTCCCCATGTCCCCCTGTCCCCCTGTCCCCATGTCCCCATGTCCCCATGTCCCCATGTCCCCATGTCCCCATGTCCCCCTGTCCCCATGTCCCCATGTCCCCATGTCCCATGTCCCCATGTCCCCATGTCCCCATGTCCCATATCCCCATGTCCCATGTCCCCCTGTCCCCCTGTCCCCATGTCCCCATATCCCCATGTCCCATGTCCCCATGTCCCCCTGTCCCCATGTCCCCATGTCCCCATGTCCCCCTGTCCCCATGTCCCCATGTCCCCATGTCCCATGTCCCCATGTCCCCCTGTCCCCATGTCCCCATGTCCCCCTGTCCCCATGTCCCCATGTCCCCATGTCCCCATGTCCCCATGTCCCATGTCCCAGCCCTGGCTCAGTGACCCCGAGGACGCTCCGTTCCTGGACCCCGTGCTGCGCAAACGCGCCGTCAAAGTCAAACACGTCAAGCGCCGCGACAAGAAATCCGACAAGAAGGTGCGGCCGGACGCCTGGGTCCCTTATTTGGGGCACCCGGATGCCTGGGTCCCTTATTTGGGGTCCCCGGGGGGGCTGGGGTCCCATTTTGGGGGGATTTGGGCTCATTTTGGGGGGTTTATGGGGGTTTATGGGTCCTTATTTGGGGTCTCCCGGACGCCTGGGTCCCTTATTGGGGTCTCCCGGACGCCTGGGTCCCTTATTTGGGGCACCCGGACACCTGGGTCCCTTTTCAGGGGGTCCCTGTGGGGGCTGGGGTCCCATTTTGGGGGGATTTGGGCTCATTTTGGGGGGTTTATGGGGGTTTATGGGTCCTTATTTGGTGTCTCCCGGACGCCTGGGTCCCTTTTTAGGGAGCACCCGGACGCCTGGGTCCCTTTTCGGGGTCTATTGGGGGTTACTGGGAGCTGTTGGGGGTTACTGGGAGGGCACTGGGGCCTTTTGGGGCCTAGTGAGGCCTATTGCGGCCTAGTGAGGCCTAGTGGGGCCTATTGGGGCCTAGTGAGGCCTAGTGAGGCCTATTGGGGCCTAGTGAGGCCTAGTGGGGCCTATTGGGGCCTAGTGAGGCCTAGTGGGGCCTATTGGGGCCTATTGGGTCCTATTAGGGCCTAGTGGGACCTATTAGGTCCTAGTGGGGCCTAGTGAGGCCTAGTGAGGCCTATTGGGGCCTAGTGAGGCCTAGTGAGGCCTATTGGGGCCTAGTGAGGCCTAGTGGGGCGTATTGGGGTCTAGTGGAGCCTATTGGGGCCTATTGGGTCCTATTAGGGCCTAGTGGGGCCTATTGGGGCCTATTGGGGCCTAGTGAGGCCTAGTGGGGCCTATTAGGGCCTAGTGGGGCCTAGTGGGGCCTATTGCGGTCTAGTGGAGCCTATTGGGGCCTATTGGGGCCTATTAGGGCCTAGTGGGACCTATTAGGGCCTATTGGGGCCTAGTGAGGCCTAGTGAGGCCTAGTGGGGCCTATTGGGTCCTATTAGGGCCTAGTGGGACCTATTAGGTCCTAGTGGGGCCTATTGCGGCCTAGTGGGGCCTATTGCGGCCTATTGAGGCCTATTGGGGCCTAGTGGAGCCTATTAGGGCCTAGTGGGACCTATTAGGGCCTAGTGAGGCCTAGTGGGGCCTATTGGGGCCTATTGGGGCCTATTGCGGCCTAGTGAGGCCTAGTGAGGCCTATTGGGGCCTATTAGCGGCCTAGTGAGGCCTAGTGAGGCCTATTGCGGCCTAGTGAGGCCTAGTGAGGCCTAGTGAGGCCTATTAGGGCCTAGTGAGGCCTATTGGGGCCTAGTGAGGCCTAGTGAGGCCTATTAGGGCCTAGTGGGACCTATTAGGGCCTATTGGGGCCTAGTGAGGCCTATTGGGGCCTACTGGGGCCTAGTGAGGCCTAGTGGGGCCTATTAGGTCCTAGTGGGGCCTAGTGAGGCCTATTGGGGCCTAGTGAGGCCTAGTGGGGCCTATTAGGGCCTAGTGGGGCCTAGTGGAGCCTATTGGGGCCTAGTGGGACCTATTAGGGCCTAGTGGGGCCTACTGGGGCCTAGTGAGGCCTAGTGGAGCCTATTGCGGCCTATTGCGGCCTAGTGGGGCGTAGTGGGACCTATTAGGGCCTAGTGGGACCTATTAGGTGCTAGTGGGACCTATTAGGTCCTAGTGGGGCCTATTGGGGCCTAGTGGGGCCTAGTGAGGCCTATTGGGGCCTAGTGAGGCCTATTGGGGCCTAGTGAGGCCTATTGGGGCCTAGTGAGGCCTAGTGGGTCCTAGTGAGGCCTAGTGGGGCCTATTGCGGTCTAGTGAGGCCTAGTGAGGCCTATTAGGGCCTAGTGGGGCCTATTAGGGCCTAGTGGGGCCTATTGGGGCCTATTGGGTCCTATTAGGGCCTAGTGGGACCTATTAGGGCCTATTGCGGCCTAGTGAGGCCTATTGGGGCCTAGTGAGGCCTAGTGGGGCCTACTGGGGCCTATTGCGGCCTAGTGAGGCCTATTAGGGCCTAGTGGGGCCTACTGGAGCCTAGTGAGGCCTAGTGGGGCCTAGTGAGGCGTAGTGGGGCCTATTGGGGCCTAGTGGGGCCTAGTGGGGCCTAGTGGGACATATTAGGGACTATTGCGGCCTAGTGAGGCCTAGTGAGGCCTATTGGGTCCTACTGGGGCCTACTGGGGCCTAGTGAGGCCTAGTGGAGCCTATTGAGGCCTATTAGGGCCTAGTGGGACCTATTAGGGCGTATTGGCGCCTAGTGAGGCCTATTGGGGCCTATTGCGGCCTAGTGAGGCCTATTGGGGCCTAGTGAGGCCTATTAGGGCCTAGTGGGGCCTAGTGAGGCCTATTGCGGCCTAGTGAGGCCTAGTGGGGCCTCAGTGTTTGGTGTAACTGGTGTAACGGGTGTAACGGGTGTAATTAATGGGTGTAACTATCGGGTGTAACTCCCGGGTGTAACTCCCGGGTGTAACCGGCGCAGAAGGAGGAGCGCTACAAGCGGCACCGTCCCCGCGCGCGGCACCGGGAGCGCAGCCGGCACCCCCAGCGGCCCGACGGGCGCGACCCCGCGGGGCTGGGCCAGTGCCTGGGCCCCGGCTGCACCCGGCCCGCCAGGCCGCCCTCCAAGTACTGCAGCGAGGCCTGCGGCGTCAAGCTGGCCGCCAAGTGAGTACGGACCGGTATAAACCAGTATATACCAGTATAGACCAGTATGGACCACTATGGGTTGGTATAGACCAGTATGGACCAGTATAGGGTGCGATAGACCCCCCAGTTATCCCAGTTACCCCAGTGCTGCGGCGAGGCCTGCGGCGTCAAGCTGGGCACCAAGTGAGTACAGACTGGTATGGACCAGTATGGACCAGTATGGATCCGTATAGACCACTATGGATCAGTATAAACCAGTATGGATCAGTATAGACCAGTATGGATCAGTATGGACTGGTATGGACTAGTATAAACCAGTATGGATCAGTGTAGACCAGTATGGACCAGTATAAACCAGTATGGACCATTATAGATCAGTACAGATCAGTATAGACCAGTATAAACCACTATGGACCAGTATAAACCACTATGGACCAGTATAAACCACTATGGATCAGTATGGACCAGTATAAACCAGTGTGGACCAGTATAGACCAGTATGGACCAGTATGGACCAGTATGGACCAGTATGGACCAGTATAGAGCAGCATGGACCAGTATGGACTGGTATAGATGGGTATGGACCCCCCAGTTATCCCAGTTACCCCAGTGCTGCGGCGAGGCCTGCGGCGTCAAGCTGGGCACCAAGTGAGTACGGACCAGTATAAACCAGTATAGACCAGTATGGACCGGTATAGACTAGTATGGACCGGTATAGACTAGTATGGATCAGTATGGACCAGTATGGATCAGTATAAACCAGTATGGATCAGTATAGACCAGTATGGATCAGTATAGACCAGTATGGACCAGTATGGATCAGTATAAATCAGTAGTGACTAGCATAGACCAGTATGGACCAGTATAAACCAGTATGGACCAGTATGGATCAGTATAGAGCCGAATGGACCAGTATAAACCAGTATGGATCAGTGTAGACCAGTATGGACCAGTATAAAATACTATGGACCAGTATAAATCAGTACTGACTAGTATGGACCAGTATAGACCAGTATAGACTGGTATGGACCAGTATAAATCAGTATGGACCAGTATAAACCAGTATGGACCAGTATAGACCAGTATGGACTGGTATAGATGGGTATGGACCCCCCAGTTATCCCAGTTACCCCAGTGCTGCGGCGAGGCCTGCGGCGTCAAGCTGGGCACCAAGTGAGTATGGACCGGTATGGACCAGTATAGACCAGTAGGGACCAGTATAGACCAGTATGGACCGGTATGGACCAGTATGGACCAGTATGGACCAGTATAAACTACTATGGACCAGTATGGATCAGTATAAACCATTATGAACCAGTATAAACCAGTATGGATCAGTGTAGACCAGTATAAACCAGTATGGACCAGTATGGACCGGTATGGACCGGTATAGAGCAGCATGGACCAGTATGGACTGGTATAGATGGGTATGGACCCCCCAGTTATCCCAGTTACCCCAGTGCTGCGGCGAGGCCTGCGGCGTCAAGCTGGGCACCAAGTGAGTACGGACCGGTATGGACCAGTATAAACCAGTATAGACCAGTATGGACCAGTATAGACCAGTATGGACCGGTATAGACTAGTATGGACCAGTATAGACTAGTATGGATCAGTATGGACCAGTATGGATCAGTATAAACCAGTATGGATCAGTATAAACCAGTATGGATCAGTATAAACCAGTATGGACCAGTATAGACCAGTATGGACCGGTATAGACTAGTATGGATCAGTATAAACCAGTATGGATCAGTATAAACCAGTATGGATCAGTATAAACCAGTATGGATCAGTATGGACCAGTATGGATCAGTATAAACCACTATGGATCAGTATAGACCAGTATGGACCAGTATAGACCAGTATGGACCAGTATAAATCAGTACTGACTAGCATAGACCAGTATGGACCAGTATAGACCAGTATGGACCAGTATAGACCAGTATGGACCAGTATAAACTACTATGGACCAGTATGGATCAGTATAAATCAGTACTGACTAGCATAGACCAGTATGGACCAGTATAGACTGGTGTGGACCAGTATGGACCAGTATGGACCAGTATAGACCAGTATGGACCAGTATAGAGCAGTATGGACCAGTATGGGTCGGTATAGACCAGTATGGACCAGTATGGGTTGGTATAGACCAGTATGGACCAGTATAGGGTGTGATAGACCCCCCAGTTATCCCAGTTACCCCAGTGCTGCAGCGAGGCCTGCGGCGTCAAGCTGGCCGCCAAGTGAGTACGGACCGGTATAAACCAGTATAAACCAGTATAGACCAGTATGGACCAGTATAGAGCAGCATGGACCAGTATGGACCAGTATAGATGGGTATGGACTGGTATAGATGGGTATGGACCCCCCAGTTATCCCAGTTACCCCAGTGCTGCGGCGAGGCCTGCGGCGTCAAGCTGGGCACCAAGTGAGTATGGACCAGTATAGACCAGTATAGACCAGTATGGACCAGTATGGACCAGTATGGATCCGTATAGACCACTATGGATCAGTATAAACCAGTATGGATCAGTATAGACCAGTATAGACCAGTATGGATCAGTATGGACTGGTATGGACTAGTATAAACCAGTATGGATCAGTGTAGACCAGTATGGACCAGTATAAACCAGTATGGACCATTATAGATCAGTACAGATCACTATAGACCAGTATAAACCACTATGGACCAGTATAAACCACTATGGATCAGTATGGACCAGTATAAACCAGTGTGGACCAGTATAGACCAGTATGGACCAGTATAGACCAGTATAGACCAGTATGGACCAGTATAGGGTGCGATAGACCCCCCAGTTATCCCAGTTACCCCAGTGCTGCAGCGAGGCCTGCGGCGTCAAGCTGGGCACCAAGTGAGTACGGACCGGTATGGACCAGTATAAACCAGTATAGACCAGTATGGACCAGTATAGACCAGTATGGACCGGTATGGACTGGTATAGATGGGTATGGACCGGTATAGGGTGCGATAGACCCCCCAGTTATCCCAGTTACCCCAGTGCTGCGGCGAGGCCTGCGGCGTCAAGCTGGGCACCAAGTGAGTACGGACCGGTATGGACCAGTATAAACCAGTATAGACCAGTATGGACCAGTATAGACCAGTATGGACCGGTATAGACTAGTATGGACCAGTATAGACTAGTATGGATCAGTATGGACCAGTATGGATCAGTATAAACCAGTATGGATCAGTATAAACCAGTATGGATCAGTATAGACCAGTATGGATCAGTATAGACCAGTATGGACCAGTATGGATCAGTATAAATCAGTACTGACTAGCATAGACCAGTATGGACCAGTATAAACCAGTAGGGACCAGTATGGATCAGTATAAACCATTATGAACCAATATAAACCAGTATGGATCAGTATAGACCAGTATGGACCAGTATAAACTACTATGGACCAGTATAAATCAGTATTGACTAGCATAGACCAGTATGGACCAGTATAGACCAGTATGGACCAGTATAGATCAGTATAGATCAGTATGGACCAGTATGGGTTGGTATAGACCAGTATGGACCAGTATAGGGTGCGATAGACCCCCCAGTTATCCCAGTTACCCCAGTACTGCAGCGAGGCCTGCGGCGTCAAGCTGGGCACCAAGTGAGTACGGACCGGTATGGACCAGTATAAACCAGTATAGACCAGTATGGACCAGTATAGACCAGTATGGACCGGTATAGACTAGTATGGACCAGTATGGACCAGTATGGATCAGTATAAACCAGTATGGATCAGTATAAACCAGTATGGATCAGTATAGACCAGTATGGATCAGTATAGACCAGTATGGACCAGTATGGATCAGTATAAATCAGTAGTGACTAGCATAGACCAGTATGGACCAGTATAAACCAGTATGGACCAGTATAAACCAGTATGGACCAGTATGGATCAGTATAAACCATTATGAACCAGTATAAACCAGTATGGATCAGTATAGACCAGTATGGACCAGTATAAACTACTATGGACCAGTATAAATCAGTACTGACTAGCATAGACCAGTATGAACCAGTATAAATCAGTATGGACCAGTATAAATCAGTATGGACCAGTATAAACCAGTATGGACCAGTATAGACCAGTATGGACTGGTATAGATGGGTATGGACCGGTATAGGGTGCGATAGACCCCCCAGTTATCCCAGTTACCCCAGTATGGACCGGTATGGATCAGTGTAGACCAGTATGGACCAGTATAAACTACTATGGACCAGTATAAATCAGTACTGACTAGCAGAGACCAGTATGGACCAGTATAGACCAGTATGGACCAGTATAGACCAGTATAAACCAGTATGGACCAGTATGGATCAGTATAAATCAGTACTGACTAGCATAGACCAGTATGGACCAGTATAAACCAGTAGGGACCAGTATGGATCAGTATAAACCATTATGAACCAGTATAAACCAGTATGGATCAGTGTAGACCAGTATGGACCAGTATAAACTACTATGGACCAGTATAAATCAGTACTGACTAGCATAGACCAGTATGGACCACTATAGACTGGTATGGACCAGTATAAATCAGTATAGACCAGTATGGACCAGTATGGACCAGTATGGGTTGGTATAGACCAGTATGGACCGGTATAGGGTGCGATAGACCCCCCAGTTATCCCAGTTACCCCAGTGCTGCGGCGAGGCCTGAGGCCCAAACTCCTGGGTCCCCTGACCTCCTGTTCTCCCCGAACGCCTGGGTCCCTCCCGAACTCCTGGGTCCCTTTCCCGAACTCCTGGGTCCCTCCCGAACTCCTGGGTCCCTCCAGAACTCCTGGGTCCCCCTGACCTCCCATGTCCCCCTGACCTCCCGTGTCCCCCGAACTCCTGGGTCCCTCCCCAAACTCCTGGGTCCCCCGAACGCCTGGGTCCCTCCCGAACTCCTGGGTCCCCCGAACGCCTGGGTCCCCCCATCATTGCCCTCTCTCCCTTTAGCCGGATCTACGAGATCCTTCCGCAGTGGGTCCCCCTGACCTCCCATACCCCCCTCACCTCCCATGTCCCCCGAACGCCTGGGTCCCCCGAACTCCTGGGTCCCCCGAACGCCTGGGTCCCCCCATCATTGCCCTGTCTCCCTTTAGCCGGATCTACGAGATCCTTCCGCAGCGCATCCAGCAGTGGATCCCCCGAACTCCTGGGTCCCTCCAGAACTCCTGGGTCCCCCTGCCCTCCCGTGTCCCCCGAACTCCTGGGTCCCTCCCGAACTCCTGGGTCCCCCTGACCTCCCATGTCCCCCTGACCTCCCGTGTCCCCCGAACTCCTGGGTCCCTCCCCGAACTCCTGGGTCCCCCGAACGCCTGGGTTCCTCCCGAACTCCTGGGTCCCTCCCGAACTTCTGGGTCCCCCTGACCTCCCATGTCCCCCTGACCTCCCGTGTCCCCCGAACTCCTGGGTCCCTCCCGAACTCCTGGGTCCCCCGAACGCCTGGGTCCCCCCCATCATTGCCCTCTCTCCCTTTAGCCGGATCTACGAGATCCTTCCGCAGCGCATCCAGCAGTGGATCCCCCGAACTCCTGGGTCCCTCCCGAACTCCTGGGTCCCCCTGCCCTCCCATGTCCCCCGAACTCCTGGGTCCCTCCCGAACTCCTGGGTCCCCCGAACGCCTGGGTCCCTCCCGAACTCCTGGGTCCCTCCCGAACTCCTGGGTCCCCCTGACCTCCCATGTCCCCCGAACTCCTGGGTCCCCCGAACTCCTGGGTCCCTCCCGAACTCCTGGGTCCCCCGAACGCCTGGGTCCCCCCATCATTGCCCTGTCTCCCTTTAGCCGGATCTATGAGATCCTTCCGCAGTGGATCCCCTGAACTCCTGGGTCCCTCCCGAACTCCTAGGTCCCCCTGACCTCCCATGTCCCCCGAACTCCTGGGTCCCTCCAGAACTCCTGGGTCCCTCCCGAACTCCTGGGTCCCCCTGCCCTCCCATGTCCCCCGAACTCCTGGGTCCCTCCAGAACTCCTGGGTCCCCCGAACTCCTGGGTCCCTCCCGAACTCCCATGTCCCCCTGACCTCCCATGTCCCCCTGACCTCCCGTGTCCCCCGAACTCCTGGGTCCCCCGAACTCCTGGGTCCCCCCATCATTGCCCTCTCTCCCTTTAGCCGGATCTACGAGATCCTTCCGCAGTGGGTCCCCATGACCTCCTATGTCCCCTGAACTCCTGGGTCCCTCCCGAACTCCTGGGTCCCCCTGACCTCCCATGTCCCCCGAACTCCTGGGTCCCCCTGACCTCCCATGTCCCCCTGACCTCCCATGTCCCCCGAACGCCTGGGTCCCTCCAGAACTCCTGGGTCCCTCCCGAACTCCTGGGTCCCCCTGACCTCCCATGTCCCCCTGACCTCCCATGTCCCCCGAACTCCTGGGTCCCTCCAGAACTCCTGGGTCCCCCTCACCTCCCATGTTCCCCGAACTCCTGGGTCCCTCCCGAACTCCTGGGTCCCCCGAACGCCTGGGTCCCCCCATCATTGCCCTGTCTCCCTTTAGCCGGATCTACGAGATCCTTCCGCAGCGCATCCAGCAGTGGATCCCCCGAACTCCTGGGTCCCCCGAACTCCTGGGTCCCCCGAACTCCTGGGTCCCCCTGCCCTCCCATGTCCCCCTGACCTCCCGTGTCCCCCGAACTCCTGGGTCCCTCCCCGAACTCCTGGGTCCCCCGAACGCCTGGGTCCCTCCAGAACGCCTGGGTCCCTCCCGAACTCCTGGGTCCCCCTGACCTCCCATGTCCCCCTGACCTCCCGTGTCCCCCGAACTCCTGGGTCCCCCGAACGCCTGGGTCCCCCCATCATTGCCCTCTCTCCCTTTAGCCGGATCTACGAGATCCTTCCGCAGTGGGTCCCCATGACCTCCCATACCCCCCTCACCTCCCATGTCCCCCGAACTCCTGGGTCCCTCCCGAACGCCTGGGTCCCTCCCGAACGCCTGGGTCCCCCGAACTCCTGGGTCCCCCGAACGCCTGGGTCCCCCCATCATTGCCCTGTCTCCCTTTAGCCGGATCTACGAGATCCTTCCGCAGCGCATCCAGCAGTGGATCCCCCGAACTCCTGGGTCCCTCCCGAACTCCTGGGTCCCCCTGACCTCCCATGTCCCCCGAACTCCTGGGTCCCTCCAGAACTCCTGGGTCCCTCCCGAACTCCTGGGTCCCCCTGACCTCCCATGTCCCCCTGACCTCCCATGTCCCCCGAACTCCTGGGTCCCTCCAGAACTCCTGGGTCCCTCCCGAACTCCTGGGTCCCCCTGACCTCCCATGTCCCCCGAACTCCTGGGTCCCTCCCGAACTCCTGGGTCCCCCGAACGCCTGGGTCCCTCCAGAACTCCTGGGTCCCTCCAGAACTCCTGGGTCCCCCTGACCTCCCACGTCCCCCGAACTCCTGGGTCCCCCGAACTCCTGGGTCCCCCTGACCTCCCATGTCCCCCGAACTCCTGGGTCCCTCCCGAACTCCTGGGTCCCTCCAGAACGCCTGGGTCCCTCCCGAACTCCTGGGTCCCCCGAACGCCTGGGTCCCCCCATCATTGCCCTGTCTCCCTTTAGCCGGATCTACGAGATCCTTCCGCAGCGCATCCAGCAGTGGATCCCCCGAACTCCTGGGTCCCTCCCGAACTCCTGGGTCCCCCGAACTCCTGGGTCCCCCAAACTCCTGGGTCCCCCGAACGCCTGGGTCCCCCCATCATTGCCCTCTCTCCCTTTAGCCGGATCTACGAGATCCTTCCGCAGTGGGTCCCCATGACCTCCCATGTCCCCTGAACTCCTGGGTCCCTCCCGAACTCCTGGGTCCCCCGAACTCCTGGGTCCCCCGAACGCCTGGGTCCCCCCATCATTGCCCTCTCTCCCTTTAGCCGGATCTACGAGATCCTTCCGCAGCGCATCCAGCAGTGGCAGCAGAGCCCGTGCGTGGCGGAGGAACACGGCAAGCGGCTCCTGGAGCGCATCCGGCGCGAGCAGCACCAGGCGCGCCTCCGCCTGCAGGACATGGAGAGGAAGTTCCACGAGCTCGAGGGGCTCATCGCCCGCGCCAAGGGGCACCCGCCGCGCGAGGACGAGGAGGTGGGCACGCCTGGGTCCCTCCCGGACGCCTGGGTCCCTTCTCGAAGTCTTAAGTCAACCCCGAACTCCTGGGTCCCTTCCCGAACTCCTGGGTCCCTCCCGGACGCCTGGGTCCCTCCCAGACGCCTGGGTCCCTCCCGAACGCCTGGGTCCCTCCTGGACGCCTGGGTCCCTCCTTTAAGTCTTAAGCCAGCCCCGAACTCCTGGGTCCCTTCCCGAACGCCTGGGTCCCTCCTTTAAGTCTTAAGCCAGCCCCGAACTCCTGGGTCCCTTCCCGAACGCCTGGGTCCCTCCTTGAAGTCTTAAGCCAGCCCCGAACTCCTGGGTCCCTCCCGAACGCCTGGGTCCCTCCTTGAAGTCTTAAGCCAACCCCGAACTCCTGGGTCCCTCCTGATCTCCTGGTCCCTCCCCGAACTCCTGGGTCCCTCCTGAACTCCTGGGTCCCTCCCCGAACTCCTGGGTCCCTCCCGGACGCCTGGGTCCCTCCTCGAAGTCTTAAGCCAGCCCCGAACTCATGGGTCCCTTCCCGAACTCCTGGGTCCCTCCTGAGCTCCTGGGTCCCTTCCTGAAGTCTCAAGCCAGCCCCGAACTCCTGGGTCCCTCCCGAACTCCTGGGTCCCTCCCGAACTCCTGGGTCCCTCCCGGACGCCTGGGTCCCTCCTCGAAGTCTTAAGTCAACCCCGAACTCCTGGGTCCCTCCCCGAACTCCTGGGTCCCTCCCCGAACTCCTGGGTCCCTCCCAAACTCCTGGGTCCCTCCCGAACTCCTGGGTCCCTCCCGGACGCCTGGGTCCCTCCTCGAAGTCTTAAGTCAACCCCAAACTCCTGGGTCCCTCCCGAACTCCTGGGTCCCTTCCCGAACTCCTGGGTCCCTCCCGGACGCCTGGGTCCCTCCCGGACGCCTGGGACCCTCCCGGACGCCTGGGTCCCCCAAACTCCCGGTTCCCTCCCTGAACTCCTGGGTCCCCCTGACCTCCCGTGTCTCCCCGGACGCCTGGGTCCCTCCCGGACGCCTGGGTCCCCCGAACTCCTGGGACCCTCCCCGAACTCCTGGGTCCCTCCCGGACGCCTGGGTCCCTCCTCGAAGTCTTAAGTCAACCCCGAACTCCTGGGTCCCTTCCCGAACTCCTGGGTCCCTCCCGAACTCCTGGGTCCCTCCTGAGCTCCTGGGTCCCTCCCGAACTCCTGGGTCCCTCCCGAACTCCTGGGTCCCTCCCGAACTCCTGGGTCCCTCCCGGACTCCTGGGTCCCTCCCCGAACTCCTGGGTCCCTCCCCGAACTCCTGGGTCCCTCCCGAACTCCTGGGTCCCTCCTGAGCTCCTGCGTCCCTTCCTGAAGTCTTAAGCCAGCCCCGAACTCCTGGGTCCCTTCCCGAACTCCTGGGTCCCTCCCGGACGCCTGGGTCCCTCCCGAACTCCTGGGTCCCTTCCCGAACTCCTGGGTCCCTCCCGGACGCCTGGGTCCCTCCCCGAACTCCTGGGTCCCTCCCGAACTCCTGGATCTCTCCTGAGCTCCTGGGTCCCTCCCCGAACTCCTGGGTCCCTCCCGGACGCCTGGGTCCCTCCCGGACGCCTGGGTCCCTCCCCGGACGCCTGGGTCCCTCCCTGAACTCCTGGGTCCCTCCCCGAACTCCTGGGTCCCTCCCGGACGCCTGGGTCCCTCCTCGAAGTCTTAAGTCAGCCCCGAACTCCTGGGTCGCCCTGACCTCCCATGTCTCCCCGGACGCCTGGGTCCCTCCCGGACGCCTGGGTCCCCCAAACTCCTGGGTCCCTCTGACCTCCCGTGTCTCCCCGGACGCCTGGGTCCCTCCCGGACGCCTGGGTCCCCCAAACTCCTGGGTCCCTCTGACCTCCCGTGTCTCCCCGGACGCCTGGGTCCCTCCCGGACGCCTGGGTCCCCCAAACTCCTGGGTCCCTCCCGGACGCCTGGGTCCCCCAAACTCCTGGGTCCCTCCCGGACGCCTGGGTCCCCCGAACTCCTGGGTCCCTCCCTGAACTCCTGGGTCCCTCCCTGAACTCCTGGGTCCCTCCCTGAACTCCTGGGTCCCTCCCTGAACTCCTGGGTCCCTCCCGAACTCCTGGGTCCCTCCCGAACTCCTGGGTCCCTTCTGAACTCCTGGGTCCCTTCCCGAACTCCTGGGTCCCTTCCCGAACTCCTGGGTCCCTCCCGGACGCCTGGGTCCCTCCTTGAAGTCTTAAGCCAACCCCGAACTCCTGGGTCCCTCCTGATCTCCTGGGTCCCTCCCCGAACTCCTGGGTCCCTCCCGAACTCCTGGGTCCCTCCCGAACTCCCGGGTCCCTCCCCGAACTCCTGGGTCCCTCCCCGAACTCCCGGGTCCCTTCCCGAACTCCTGGGTCCCTCCCGAACTCCTGGGTCCCTCCCCGAACTCCTGGGTCCCTCCCCGAACTCCTGGGTCCCTTCCCGAACTCCTGGGTCCCTCCCGAACTCCTGGGTCCCTCCCGAACTCCTGGGTCCCTCCTGACCTCCTGGGTCCCTTCCTGAAGTCTTAAGCCAGCCCCGAACTCCTGGGTCCCTTCCCGAACTCCTGGGTCCCTCCCGAACTCCTGGGTCCCTCCTGAGCTCCTGGGTCCCTCCCGGACGCCTGGGTCATTCCCGAACTCCTGGGTCCCTCCCTGAACTCCTGGGTCCCTCCCGGACGCCTGGGTCCCTCCTCGAAGTCTTAAGCCAACCCCGAACTCCTGGGTCCCTTCCCGAACTCCTGGGTCCCTCCCAAACTCCTGGGTCCCTCCCGAACTCCTGGGTCCCTTCCCGAACTCCTGGGTCCCTCCTGAGCTCCTGGGTCCCTCCCGGACGCCTGGGTCCCTCCCGAACTCCTGGGTCCCTTCCCGAACTCCTGGGTCCCTTCCCGAACTCCTGGGTCCCTCCCGAACTCCTGGGTCCCTCCCGGACGCCTGGGTCCCCCGAACTCCTGGTTCCCCCTGACCTCCCGTGTCTCCCCGGACGCCTGGGTCCCTCCCGGACGCCTGGGTCCCTCCCGGACGCCTGGGTCCCTCCCGGACGCCTGGGTCCTCAGAGCACCGAAGGGGACAGCGAGGACACCGACCTGCAGATCTTCTGCGTGTCCTGCGGTCACCCCATCAACCCCAAGGTGGCGCTGCGGCACATGGAGCGCTGCTACGCCAAGGTACCTATGGATCCTATAGGGCCCTAGGGGGCAGATGGGGGGCAGGGACCCCCTGCGGGGGCGGGGGGGACCCGGGAGGGGGCGCTATAGGGGACCCCGGGGTCTATAGGGACCATATGGACCCCATTCTGGAACTTTATAGGGGGTTCTATAGGTGCCCTATGGGCTCTATAGGTGCCCTATAGGCTCTATAGGGCACCTATAGGCTCTATAGGGCACCTATAGGCTCTATAGGTGCCCTAGGGGCTCTATAGGGCACCTGTTGGCTCTATAGGGCACCTATTGGCTCTATAGGTGCCCTATGGGCTCTATAGGTGCCCTATGGGCTCTATAGGGGATGTGCGGCTCCCCCAGCTTCTATAGGGACCATATGCATCATTGTCTTGGGTTCTATAGGGGCTGCCCATGTCCTATAGGGGTCCCCTGTATTCTGTAGGGGATCCCCCTGGGTTCTATAGGGACCATATGGATCCCGTTCTGGGGCTCTATAGGGGCTATAGGGGTGTCTCTGGGTTCTATAGGGACCATATGGATCCCGCTCTGGGGCTCTATAGGGGCTATAGGGGGGTCTCTGGGTTCTATAGGGACCATATGGACCCTATTCTGGAGCTTTATAGGGGGTTCTATAGGTGCCCTATGGGCTCTATAGGTGCCCTATAGGCTCTATAGGTGCCCTAGGGGCTCTATAGGAGCCCTGTGGGCTCTATAGGGGATGTGCGGCTCCCCCGGCTTCTATAGGGACTGTATGGATCATTGTCTTGGATTCTATAGGGGCTGCCCATGTCCTATAGGGGTCCCCTGTATTCTGTAGGGGATCCCCCTGGGTTCTATAGGGACCATATGGACCCTATTCTGAAGCTCTGTAGGGGCTATAGGGGGGTCTCTGGGTTCTATAGGGACCATACGGACCCTATTCTGGAGCTTTATAGGGGGTTCTATAGGTGCCCTATGGGCTCTATAGGTGCCCTATGGGCTCTATAGGAGCCCTGTGGGCTCTATAGTGGATGTGCGGCTCCCCCAGCTTCTATAGGGACTGTATGGATCATTGTCTTGGATTCTATAGGGGCTGCCCATGTCCTATAGGGGTCCCCTGTATTCTGTAGGGGATCCCCCTGGGTTCTATAGGGACCATATGGACCCTATTCTGAAGCTCTGTAGGGGCTATAGGGGTGTCTCTGGGTTCTATAGGGACCATATGGACCCTATTCTGGAGCTTTATAGGGGGTTCTATAGGTGCCCTATGGGCTCTATAGGTGCCCTATGGGCTCTATAGGTGCCCTATAGGCTCTATAGGTGCCCTATGGGCTCTATAGGAGCCCTGTGGGCTCTATAGGGGATGTGCGGCTCCCCCAGCTTCTATAGGGACTGTATGCATCATTGTCTTGGGTTCTATAGGGGCTGCCCATGTCCTATAGGGGTCCCCTGTATTCTGTAGGGGATCCCCCTGGGTTCTATAGGGACCATATGGATCCTGTTCTGGGGCTCTATAGGGGCTATAGGGGGGTCTCTGGGTTCTATAGGGACCATATGGACCCTATTCTGAAGCCTTATAGGGGGTTCTATAGGTGCCCTATGGGCTCTATAGGAGCCCTGTGGGCTCTATAGGGGATGTGCGGCTCCCCCAGCTTCTATAGGGATTGTATGCATCATTGTCTTGGGTTCTATAGGGGCTGCCCATGTCCTATAGGGGTCCCCTGTATCCTGTAGGGGATCCCCCTGGGTTCTATAGGGACCATATGGATCCCGTTCTGGGGCTCTATAGGGGCTATAGGGGTGTCTCTGGGTTCTATAGGGACCATACGGACCCTATTCTGGAGCTTTTTAGGGGGCTCTATAGGTGCCCTATGGGCTCTATAGGGGATGTGCGGCTCCCCCAGCTTCTATAGGGACTGTATGCATCATTGTCTTGGATTCTATAGGGGCTGTCCATGTCCTATAGGGGTCCCCTGTATTCTGTAGGGGATCCCCCTGGGTTCTATAGGGACCATATGGATCCCGTTCTGGGGCTCTATAGGGGCTATAGGGGTGTCTCTGGGTTCTATAGGGACCATATGGATCCCGCTCTGGGGCTCTATAGGGGCTATAGGGGGGTCTCTGGGTTCTATAGGGACCATATGGACCCTATTCTGAAGCTCTGTAGGGGCTATAGGGGGGTCTCTGGGTTCTATAGGGACCATATGGACCCTATTCTGGAGCTTTATAGGGGGCTCTATAGGTGCCCTATGGGCTCTATAGGAGCCCTGTGGGCTCTATAGGGGATGTGCGGCTCCCCCAGCTTCTATAGGGACTGTATGCATCATTGTCTTGGATTCTATAGGGGCTGCCCATGTCCTATAGGGGTCCCCTGTATTCTGTAGGGGATCCCCCTGGGTTCTATAGGGACCATATGGATCCCGTTCTGGGGCTCTATAGGGGCTATAGGGGTGTCTCTGGGTTCTATAGGGACCATATGGACCCTATTCTGAAGCTCTGTAGGGGCTATAGGGGGGTCTCTGGGTTCTATAGGGACCATACGGACCCTATTCTGGGGCTTTTTAGGGGGTTCTATAGGTGCCCTATGGGCTCTATAGGTGCCCTATGGGCTCTATAGGAGCCCTGTGGGCTCTATAGGGGATGTGCGGCTCCCCCAGCTTCTATAGGGACCATATGCATCATTGTCTTGGGTTCTATAGGGGCTGCCCATGTCCTATAGGGGTCCCCTGTATTCTGTAGGGGATCCCCCTGGGTTCTATAGGGACCATATGGATCCCGTTCTGGGGCTCTATAGGGGCTATAGGGGGGTCTCTGGGTTCTATAGGGACCATATGGACCCTATTCTGGAGCTTTATAGGGGGTTCTATAGGTGCCCTATGGGCTCTATAGGAGCCCTATGGGCTCTATAGGGGATGTGCGGCTCCCCCAGCTTCTATAGGGACTGTATGCATCATTGTCTTGGGTTCTATAGGGGCTGCCCATGTCCTATAGGGGTCCCCTGTATTCTGTAGGGGATCCCCTGGGTTCTATAGGGACCATATGGATCCCGTTCTGGGGCTCTATAGGGGGGTCTCTGGGTTCTATAGGGACCATATTGACCCTATTCTGAAGCTCTGTAGGGGCTATAGGGGGGTCTCTGGGTTCTATAGGGACCATATGGACCCTATTCTGAAGCCTTATAGGGGGTTCTATAGGTGCCCTATGGGCTCTATAGGAGCCCTGTGGGCTCTATAGGGGATGTGCGGCTCCCCCAGCTTCTATAGGAACTGTATGAATAATTGTCTTGGATTCTATAGGGGCTGCCCATGTCCTATAGGGGTCCCCTGTGTTCTGTAGGGGATCCCCCTGGGTTCTATATGGACCATATGGATCCCGCTCTGGGGCTCTATAGGGGCTACAGGGGTGTCTCTGGGTTCTATAGGGACCATATGGATCCCGTTCTGGGGCTCTATAGGGGCTATAGGGGTGTCTCTGGGTTCTATAGGGACCATATGGATCCCGCTCTGGGGCTCTATAGGGGCTATAGGGGGGTCTCTGCGTTCTATAGGGACCATATGGACCCTATTCTGGGGCTCTATAGGGGCTGTAGGGGGGTGTCTGGGTTCTATAGGTGCCCTATGGTCTCTGCCCGTGGGCTCTATAGGGGCTATGGGGCTCCCCCGGGTTCTATAGGGACCATATGGATTGTCATCTTGGGTTCTATAGGGACCGTGGGGCTTCTCTGGGGTCCTATAGGGGCCATATGGACCCCCTCCATGGGGATGTATAGGGGCTGTCGGGTCATATGGACCTTCCTATGGGGCTCTATAAGGGCCATATAGGCTCCAATATGGGGCTCTGTAGGGGCTATAGGGGCCCTATAGGTCCCTATAGGTCCCTGAGCGGCCGCTCCCCCGCAGTATGAGAGCCAAACGTCCTTCGGGTCCATGTACCCAACGCGCATCGAGGGGTGAGTGCAGCCGGACGCCTGGGTCCCTTCCCGGACGCCTGGGTCCCTTCCCGGACGCCTGGGTCCCTCCCGGACGCCTGGGTCCCTTCCCGAACTCCTGGGTCCCTCCCGGACGCCTGGGTCCCCTCCCTGACACCTGGGTCCCCTCCCTGACACCTGGGTCCCTCCCGAACTCCTGGGTCCCTCCCGAACTCCTGGGTCCCTCCCGAACTCCTGGGTCCCTCCCGGATGCCTGGGTCCCTTCTCGAACTCCTGGGTCCCTTCCCGAACTCCTGGGTCCCTCCCGAACTCCTGGGTCCCCTCCTGAATGTCTGGGTCCCTCCTTATGGTTTCCCTCCCGAACTCTTGGGTCCCCCCGGACGCCTGGGTCCCCTCCCTGACGCCTGGGTCCCCCCCCAACCCCTGGGTCCCTTCCCGAACTCCTGGGTCCCCCCAGGACGCCTGGGTCCCCTCCCGAACTCCTGGGTCCCCTCCCGAACTCCTGGGTCCCTTCCCAAACTCCTGTGTTCCCCGAATGCCTGGGTCCCCCACCCGAACTCCTGGGTCCCCTCCCTGACACCTGGGTCCCTTCCCGAACTCCTGGGTCCCCTCCCTGATGCCCGGATCCCAGCCCGAACTCCTGGGTCCCTTCCCGAACTCCTGGGTCCCCTCCTGAACGCCTGGGTCCCTCCTTATGGTTTCCCTCCTGAACTCCTGGGTCCCCCCTGCCGAACTCCTGGGTCCCCCCCGCCGAACTCCTGGGTCCCCCCGGACGCCTGGGTCCCCCCGGACGCCTGGGTCCCCTCCCTGACACCTGGGTCCCTTCCCGAACTCCTGGGTCCCCCCGAACTCCTGGGTCCCTTCCCGAACTCCTGGGTCCCCCCGAACTCCTGGGTCCCCTCTTGAATGCCCGGGTCCCTCCTTATGGTTTCCCTCCTGAACTCCCGGGTCCCCCCCGCCGAACTCCTGGGTCCCCCCGGACGCCTGGGTCCCCTCCCTGACGCCTGGGTCCCCCCCCCAACCCCTGGGTCCCTCCCCGAACTCCTGGGTCCCCCGAACTCCCGGGTTCCTTCCCGGACGCCTGGGTCCCTTCCCGAACGCCTGGGTGCCCTCCTGAACACCTGGGTCCCTCCTTATGGTTTCCCTCCTGAACTCCTGCGTCCCCTCCCCGAACTCCTGGGTCCCTTGAACTCCTGGGACCCTCCTGTGTTCCCCGGATGCCTGGGTCCCCCCGGACGCCTGGGTCCCTTCCCGAACTCCTGGGTCCCCCGAACTCCTGGGTCCCCTGAAATCCTGGGACCCTCCTGTGTTCCCCAAATGCTTGGGTCCCCCACCCGAACTCCTGGGTCCCCCTGGACGCCTGGGTCCCCTCCCGGACGCCTGGGTCCCCTCCCTGACGCCTGGGTCCCCCCCCAACCCCTGGGTCCCTTCCCGAACTCCTGGGTCCCCCCGGACGCCTGGGTCCCTTCCCGAACTCCTGGGTCCCTTCCCGAACTCCTGGGTCCCCTCCTGAACGCCTGGGTCCCTTCTTATGGTTTCCCTCCTGAACTCCTGGGTCCCTTCCCGAACTCCTGGGTCCCCCCGGACGCCTGGGTCCCTTCCCGAACTCCTGGGTCCCTTCTCGAACTCCTGGGTCCCCTCCAGAACGCCTGGGTCCCTCCTTGTGGTTTCCCTCCCTTAACTCCTGGGTCCCCTCCCCGAACTCCTGGGTCCCCAGAACTCCTGGGACCCTGCTGTGTTCCCCGGACGCCTGGGTCCCTCCCGGACGCCTGGGTCCCCATGTGTCCCCTCCCCCAGGGCCACCCGCCTGTTCTGCGACGTTTACAACCCCCAGAGCAAAACCTATTGCAAGCGGCTTCAGGTGCTGTGTCCCGAGCACTCCCGCGAGCCCAAGGTCGGTGTGGGGCACCCATGGGTGCTATGGGGTCCTATGGGTGCTCTATGGGTGCTATGGGGTCCTATGGGTGCTCTATGGGGAGCTATGGGGTCTCTATGGGGCTCTCTGGGTTCCTATGGGTACTGTGGGGAGCACTGTGTCCCGAGCACTCCCGCGAGCCCAAGGTCGGTGTGGGGCACCCATGGGTGCTATGGGGTCCTATGGGTGCCCTATGGGTGCTATGGGGTCCTATGGGTGCTCTATGGGGAGCTATGGGGTCTCTATGGGGCTCTCTGGGTTCCTATGGGTACTGTGGGGAGCACTGTGTCCCGAGCACTCCCGCGAGCCCAAGGTCGGTGTGGGGCACCCATGGGTGCTATGGGGTCCTATGGGTGCTCTATGGGTGCTATGGGGTCCTATGGGTGCTCTATGGGTGCTATGGGGTCCTATGGGGCTCTCTGGGTTCCTATGGGTGCTGTGGGGAGCACTGTGTCCCGAGCACTCCCGCGAGCCCAAGGTCGGTGTGGGGCACCCATGGGTGCTATGGGGTCCTATGGGTGCCCTATGGGTGCTATGGGTGCTCTATGGGGAGCTATGGGTGCTATGGGGGCTCTATGGGGCTCTCTGGGTTCCTATGGGTGCTGTGGGGGGCACTGTGTCCCGAGCACTCCCGCGAGCCCAAGGTCGGTGTGGGGCACCCATGGGTGCTATGGGGTCCTATGGGTGCTATGGATTCCTATGGGTGCTCTATGGGTGCTATGGGGTCTCTATGGGGCTCTCTGCGTTCCTATGGGTGCTGTGGGGAGCACTGTGTCCCGAGCACTCCCGCGAGCCCAAGGTCGGTGTGGGGCACCCATGGGTGCTATGGGGTCCTATGGGTGCTCTATGGGTGCTATGGGTGCTCTATGGGTGCTATGGGGTCCTATGGGTGCTCTATGGGTGCTATGGGTTCCTATGGGTGCTCTATGGGGAGCTATGGGGGCTCTATGGGGCTCTGTGGGTTCCTATGGGTGCTGTGGGGAGCACTGTGTCCCGAGCACTCCCGCGAGCCCAAGGTCGGTGTGGGGCACCCATGGGTGCTATGGGGTCCTATGGGTGCTCTATGGGTGCTATGGGGTCCTATGGGTGCTCTATGGGGAGCTATGGGGTCTCTATGGGGCTGTCTGGGTTCCTATGGGTGCTGTGGGGGGCACTGTGTCCCGAGCACTCCCGCGAGCCCAAGGTCGGTGTGGGGCACCCATGGGTGCTATGGGGTCCTATGGGTGCCCTATGGGTGCTATGGGTTCCTATGGGTGCTCTATGGGTGCTATGGGGTCTCTATGGGGCTCTCTGGGTTCCTATGGGTGCTGTGGGGAGCACTGTGTCCCGAGCACTCCCGCGAGCCCAAGGTCGGTGTGGGGCACCCATGGGTGCTATGGGTGCTATGGGTGCTCTATGGGTGCTATGGGGTCCTATGGGTGCTCTATGGGTGCTATGGGGGCTCTATGGGGCTCTCTGGGTTCCTATGGGTGCTGTGGGGAGCACTGTGTCCCGAGCACTCCCGCGAGCCCAAGGTCGGTGTGGGGCACCCATGGGTGCTATGGGTGCTATGGGTGCTCTATGGGTGCTATGGGGTCCTATGGGTGCTCTATGGGGAGCTATGGGGGCTCTATGGGGCTCTCTGGGTTCCTATGGGTGCTGTGGGGAGCACTGTGTCCCGAGCACTCCCGCGAGCCCAAGGTCGGTGTGGGGCACCCATGGGTGCTATGGGGTCCTATGGGTGCTCTATGGGTGCTATGGGTGCTCTATGGGTGCTCTATGGGTGCTATGGGGTTCTATGGGGCTCTGTGGGTTCCTATGGGTGCTGTGGGGAGCACTGTGTCCCGAGCACTCCCGCGAGCCCAAGGTTGGTGTGGGGCACCCATGGGTGCTATGGGGTCCTATGGGTGCTCTATGGGTGCTATGGGGTCCTATGGGTGCTCTATGGGTGCTATGGGGGCTCTATGGGGCTCTCTGGGTTCCTATGGGTGCTGTGGGGAGCACTGTGTCCCGAGCACTCCCGCGAGCCCAAGGTCGGTGTGGGGCACCCATGGGTGCTATGGGGTCCTATGGGTGCTCTATGGGTGCTATGGGGTCCTATGGGTGCCCTATGGGTGCTATGGGTGCCCTATGGGTGCTATGGGGTCCTATGGGTGCTCTATGGGGAGCTATGGGGGCTCTATGGGGCTCTCTGGGTTCCTATGGGTGCTGTGG
The DNA here is from genome assembly GCF_036013475.1 of Columba livia. Lineage (NCBI taxonomy): Eukaryota > Metazoa > Chordata > Aves > Columbiformes > Columbidae > Columba > Columba livia. The sequence goes on along the minus strand of NC_088638.1, from coordinate 130,855 downwards.
GGAGCACTGTGCCCCAAGCACTCCCGCGAGCCCAAGGTCGGTGTGGGGCACCCATGGGTGCTATGGGGTCCTATGGGTGCTCTATGGGGTCCTATGGGTGCCCTATGGGTCCTATGGGTGCTCTATGGGTGCTCTATGGGTGCTATGGGGTCTCTATGGGGCTCTCTGGGTTCCTATGGGTGCTGTGGGGAGCACTGTGTCCCGAGCACTCCCGCGAGCCCAAGGTCGGTGTGGGGCACCCATGGGTGCTATGGGGTCCTATGGGTGCTCTATGGGTGCTATGGGGTCCTATGGGTGCTCTATGGGTGCTATGGGGTCTCTATGGGGCTCTGTGGGTTCCTATGGGTGCTGTGGGGAGCACTGTGTCCCGAGCACTCCCGCGAGCCCAAGGTCGGTGTGGGGCACCCATGGGTGCTATGGGGTCCAATGGGTCTCTATGGGGTCCTATGGGTCTCTATGTGTCTCTATGGGTTCCTATGGGTCTCTATGTGTCTCTATGGGTTCCTATGGTCTCTATGGGTTCCTATGGGTCTCTATGTGTCTCTATGGGTTCCTATGGTCTCTATGGGTCTCTATGGGTCTCTATGTGTCTCTATGGGTTCCTATGGGTTCCTATGGGTCTCTATGTGTCTCTATGGGTTCCTATGGTCTCTATGGGTTCCTATGGTCTCTATGGTTCCTATGAGTCTCTATGGGTTCCTATGTGTCTCTGTGGGTCTCTATGGGTTCCTGTGGGTGCTCGGGCACCCATGGGTGCCGTGTCCCGCAGGTCCCGGCAGACGCGATGTGCGGGTTCTGTCCCCCACCCATGCGTTCCTATGTGTCTCTATGTGTCTCTATGGGTCTCTATGGGTTCCTATGGGTCTCTATGTGTCTCTATGGGTTCCTATGTGTCTCTATGTTTCTCTATGTGTCTCTGTGGGTTCCCATGGGTCTCTATGGGTCTCTATGGGTTCTCTATGGGTTCCTATGTGTCTCTATGTTTCTCTATGTGTCTCTATGGGTTCCTATGGGTCTCTATGGGTCTCTATGGGTTCCTATGGTCTCTATGGGTTCTCTATGTGTCTCTATGGGTCTCTATGGGTCTCTATGGGTTCCTATGTGTCTCTATGGGTTCCTATGTGTCTCTATGGGTTCCTATGGGTCTCTATGGGTTCCTATGTGTCTCTATGGGTCTCTATGGGTCTCTATGGGTTCTTATGTGTCTCTATGGGTTCCTATGTGTCTCTATGTGTCTCTATGGGTTCCTATGGGTCTCTATGTGTCTCTATGGGTCTCTATGGGTTCCTATGGGTCTCTATGGGTCTCTATGGGTTCCTATGTGTCTCTATGTGTCTCTATGGGTTCCTATGGGTCTCTATGTGTCTCTATGGGTCTCTATGGGTTCCTATGGTCTCTATGGGTTCCTGTGGGTGCTCGGGCACCCATGGGTGCCGTGTCCCGCAGGTCCCGGCAGACGAGGTGTGCGGGTTCTGTCCCCCACCCATGGGTCTCTATGGGTTCCTATGGGTTCCTATGGGTCTCTATGGGTCTCTATGGGTTCCTAAGGGTCTCTATGGGTTCCTATGGGTCTCTATGGGTTCCTATGAGTCTCTATGTGTCTCTATGTGTCTCTATGTGTCTCTATGGGTTCCTATGTGTCTCTATGTGTCTGTATGGGTCTCTATGGGTTCCTATGTGTCTCTATGTGTCTGTATGGGTCTCTATGGGTCTCTATGTGTCTCTATGGGTTCCTATGGGTCTCTATGTGTCTCTATGGGTTCCTATGGGTCTCTATGGGTCTCTATGGGTCTCTATGGGTCTCTATGTGTCTGTATGGGTCTCTATGGGTCTCTATGGGTCTCTATGGGTCTCTATGGGTCTCTATGTGTCTCTATGGGTTCCTATGGGTTCCTATGGGTCTCTATGGGTCTCTATGGGTTCCTATGGGTTCCTATGGTCTCTATGGGTTCTCTATGGGTCTCTATGGGTCTCTATGGGTCTCTATGTGTCTCTATGGGTTCCTATTGGTCTCTATGTGTCTCTGTGTGTCTCTATGTGTCTCTATGGGTTCCTATGTGTCTCTATGGGTCTCTATGTGTCTCTATGGGTTCCTATGGGTATCTATGGGTCTCTATGTGTCTGTATGTGTCTCTATGGGTTCCTGTGGGTGCTCGGGCACCCATGGGTGCCGTGTCCCGCAGGTCCCAGCAGACGAGGTGTGCGGGTTCTGTCCCCCACCCATGGGTCTCTATGGGTTCCTATGGGTCTCTATGGGTTCCTATGGGTCTCTATGTGTCTCTATGGGTTCCTATGGGTCTCTATGGGTTCCTATGTGTCTCTATGTGTCTCTATGGGTTCCTATTGGTCTCTATGTGTCTCTATGGGTTCCTATTGGTCTCTATGTGTCTCTATGGGTTCCTATGAGTCTCTATGGGTTCCTATGAGTCTCTATGGGTTCCTATGTGTCTCTGTGTGTCTCTATGGGTTCCTGTGGGTGCTCGGGCACCCATGGGTGCCGTGTCCCGCAGGTCCCGGCAGACGAGGTGTGCAGGTTCTGTCCCCCACCCATGGGTCTCTATGGGTTCCTATGGGTCTCTATGTGTCTCTATGTGTTCCTATGTGTCTCTATGGGTTCCTGTGGGTGCTCGGGCACCCATGGGTGCCGTGTCCCGCAGGTCCCGGCAGACGAGGTGTGTGGGTTCTGTCCCCCACCCATGCGTTCCTATGGGTCTCTATGTGTCTCTATGGGTTCCTGTGGGTGCTCGGGCACCCATGGGTGCCGTGTCCCGCAGGTCCCGGCAGACGAGGTGTGCGGGTTCTGTCCCCCACCCATGGGTCTCTATGGGTTCCTATGGGTCTCTATGGGTTCCTATGGGTCTCTATGGGTTCCTATGGGTCTCTATGTGTCTCTATGTGTCTCTATGGGTTCCTATGGGTCTCTATGTGTCTCTATGGGTTCCTATGGGTCTCTATGTGTCTCTATGGGTTCCTATGTGTCTCTATGTGTCTGTATGGGTCTCTATGGGTCTCTATGTGTCTGTATGGGTCTGTATGGGTCTCTATGGGTCTCTATGTGTCTCTATGTGTCTCTATGTGTCTCTATGTGTCTCTATGTGTCTCTATGTGTCTCTATGGGTTCCTATGGGTTCCTATGGGTCTCTATGGGTTCCTATGGTCTCTATGGGTTCTCTATGTGTCTCTATGGGTTCCTATTGGTCTCTATGTGTCTCTGTGTGTCTCTATGTGTCTCTATGGGTTCCTATGTGTCTCTATGTGTCTCTATGTGTCTCTATGTGTCTCTATGGGTCTCTATGTGTCTCTATGGGTTCCTATGGGTCTCTATGTGTCTCTATGGGTTCCTATGGGTCTCTATGTGTCTCTATGGGTTCCTATTGGTCTCTATGTGTCTCTATGTGTCTCTATGTGTCTCTATGTGTCTCTATGGGTCTCTATGTGTCTCTATGGGTTCCTATGTGTCTCTATGTGTCTGTATGTGTCTCTATGGGTCTCTATGTGTCTCTATGGGTTCCTATGTGTCTCTATGTGTCTGTATGTGTCTCTATGGGTCTCTATGTGTCTCTATGGGTTCTCTATGTGTCTCTATGTGTCTCTATGGGTCTCTATGTGTCTCTATGGGTTCCTATGTGTCTCTATGTGTCTGTATGTGTCTCTATGGGTTCCTGTGGGTGCTCGGGCACCCATGGGTGCCGTGTCCCGCAGGTCCCGGCAGACGAGGTGTGCGGGTTCTGTCCCCCACCCATGGGTCTCTATGGTCTCTATGTGTTCCTATGGGTTCCTATGGGTCTCTATGGGTTCCTATGTGTCTCTATGGGTTCCTATGTCTCTCTATGGGTTCCTATGTCTCTCTATGGGTTCCTATGGTCTCTATGGGTTCCTATGTGTCTCTATGTGTCTCTATGGGTTCCTATGTGTCTCTATGGGTTCCTGTGGGTCTCTATGGGTTCCTGTGGGTGCTCGGGCACCCATGGGTGCCGTGTCCCGCAGGTCCCGGCAGACGAGGTGTGCAGGTTCTGTCCCCCACCCATGGGTCTCTATGGGTTCCTATGGGTCTCTATGTGTCTCTATGTGTTCCTATGTGTCTCTATGGGTTCCTGTGGGTGCTCGGGCACCCATGGGTGCCGTGTCCCGCAGGTCCCGGCAGACGAGGTGTGTGGGTTCTGTCCCCCTCCCATGCGTTCCTATGGGTCTCTATGGGTTCCTATGTGTCTCTATGTGTCTCTATGGGTTCCTATGGGTCTCTATGTGTCTCTATGGGTTCCTATGGTCTCTATGAGTCTCTATGGGTTCCTATGTGTCTCTATGGGTTCCTATGTGTCTCTATGTGTCTCTATGGGTTCCTATGTGTCTCTATGGGTTCCTATGGGTCTCTATGTGTCTCTATGGGTCTCTATGGGTTCCTATGGGTCTCTATGGGTTCCTATGGGTCTCTATGTGTCTCTATGGGTCTCTATGGGTTCCTATGGGTCTCTATGGGTTCCTATGAGTCTCTATGTGTCTCTATGGGTTCCTATGGTCTCTATGGGTTCCTGTGGGTGCTCGGGCACCCATGGGTGCCGTGTCCCGCAGGTCCCGGCAGACGAGGTGTGTGGGTTCTGTCCCCCACCCATGGGTCTCTATGTGTCTCTATGGGTTCCTATGGGTCTCTATGTGTCTCTATGGGTCTCTATGTGTCTCTATGGGTTCCTATGGGTCTCTATGTGTCTCTATGGGTTCCTATGTGTCTCTATGGGTTCCTATGGGTCTCTATGGGTTCCTATGTGTCTCTATGGGTTCCTATGGGTCTCTATGGGTCTCTATGTGTCTCTATGTGTCTCTATGGGTTCCTATGGGTCTCTATGGGTTCCTATGGGTCTCTATGTGTCTCTATGGGTCTCTATGTGTCTCTATGGGTCTCTATGGGTTCCTATGTGTCTCTATGGGTTCCTATGGTCTCTATGTGTCTCTATGGGTCTCTATGTGTCTCTATGGGTTCCTATTGGTCTCTATGTGTCTCTATGGGTTCCTATGGGTTCCTATGGGTTCCTATGTGTCTGTATGTGTCTCTATGGGTTCCTGTGGGTGCTCGGGCACCCATGGGTGCCGTGTCCCGCAGGTCCCGGCAGACGAGGTGTGCGGGTTCTGTCCCCCACCCATGCGTTCCTATGGGTCTCTATGGGTCTCTATGGGTTCCTATGGGTCTCTATGGGTTCCTGTGGGTGCTCGGGCACCCATGGGTGCCGTGTCCCGCAGGTCCCGGCAGACGAGGTGTGCGGGTTCTGTCCCCCACCCATGGGTCTCTATGTGTCTCTATGGGTTCCTATGGGTCTCTATGGGTTCCTATGGGTCTCTATGTGTCTCTATGGGTCTCTATGGGTTCCTATGTGTCTCTATGTGTTCCTATTGGTCTCTATGTGTCTCTATGGGTTCCTATGGGTCTCTATGGGTTCCTATGGGTCTCTCTATGTGTTCCTATTGGTCTCTGTGGGTCTCTATGGGTTCCTATGGGTCTCTATGGGTTCCTATGGGTCTCTATGTGTCTCTATGGGTTCCTATGTGTCTCTATGGGTTCCTATGGGTCTCTATGTGTCTCTATGGGTCTCTATGCTTCCTATGGGTCTCTATGGGTTCCTATGGGTCTCTATGTGTCTCTATGGGTCTCTATGGGTTCCTATGGGTCTCTATGGGTTCCTATGAGTCTCTATGTGTCTCTATGGGTTCCTATGGTCTCTATGGGTTCCTGTGGGTGCTCGGGCACCCATGGGTGCCGTGTCCCGCAGGTCCCGGCAGACGAGGTGTGCGGGTGCCCGCTGGTGCGCGACGTGTTCGAGCTGACGGGCGAGTTCTGCCGCGTCCCCAAGCGCCGCTGCCACCGGCACTACTGCTGGGAGAAGCTGCGACGCGCCGAGGTGGATCTGGAGAGGGTCCGAGTGGTGGGTGACAGCGGGGACAGCCGGGGGACACTGGGGACATCGTGGGGGGACACTGGGGGACACGTCTGGGTGATACTGGGAGACATTGGGGACACTGGGGATGTCATTGGGGACACTGGGGACATCATAGGGTGACATTGGGAGACACATCAGAGTGAGACTGGGTGACATTGGGGACACTGGGGACATCACTGGGGACACTGGCGATGTCATTGGGGACACTGGAAGACACATCAGGGTGACACTGGGAGACATTGGGGCACTGGAAGACACATCAGGGTGACACTGGGAGACATTGGGGACACTGGAGATGTCATTGGGGACACTGGGTGACATTGGGGACACTGGGGATGTCATTGGGGACACTGGGGACACATCAGGGTGACACTGGGTGACATTGTGTGACATTGGGGACACTGGGGATGTCATTGGGGACACTGGGGATGTCATTGGGGACACTGGGAGACACATCAGGGTGACACTGTGAGACATTGGGGACACTGGGTGACATTGGGGACACTGGGGATGTCATTTGGGACACTGGGGACATCAAGGGGTGACACTGGGAGACACACCAGGGTGACACTGGGAGACATTGGGGACACTGGGGATGTCATTGGGGACACTGGGGATGTCATTGGGGACACCTGGGGGACATCGTGGGGTGACACTGGGGGACATGTCTGGGTGATACTGGGAGACATTGGGGACACTGGGGACACCATGGGGTGACATTGGGGACACTGAGGACATCATGGGGTGACACTGGGGGACACGTCTGGGTGATACTGGGAGACACTGGGGGCACTGGGGATGTCATTGGGGACACTGGGGATGTCATTGGGGACACTGGGAGACATTGGGGACACTGGGGATGTCATTGGGGACACTGGGGACATCATGGGGTGACACTGGGGACACTGGGGGCTCTGGGGGGTGACAGTGGGGACACGGGGGTCCCCAACGCAGCTGCGACGCGCCGAGGTGGATCTGGAGAGGGTCCGAGTGGTGGTGACAGCGGGGACAGCCGGGGGACACTGGGGACATCGTGGGGGGACACTGGGGGACATGTCTGGGTGATACTGGGAGACATTGGGAGACATTGGGGACACTGGGGACATCATAGGGTGACATTGGGAGACATTGGGGACACTGGGGACACATCAGGGTGACACTGGGTGACATTGGGTGACATTGGGGACACTGGGGATGTCATTGGGGACACTGGGAGACATCATGGGATGACACTGGGACACACATCATTGTGATACTGGGTGACACTGGGAGACATTGGGGACGCTGGGGACATCATGGGGGGACACTGGGAGACACGTCTGGGTGATACTGGGGACATTGGGGACACTGGGGATGTCATTGGGGACACTGGGGACATCATAGGGTGACATTGGGAGACACATCAGAGCGAGACTGGGTGACGTTGGGGACACTGGGTGACATTGGGGACACTGGGGACATCACTGGGGACACTGGCGATGTCATTGGGGACACTGGGAGACACATCAGGGTGACACTGGGAGACATTGGGGACACTGGGGATGTCATTGGGGACACTGGGAGACATTGGGGACACTGGGGATGTCATTGGGGACACTGGGGACATCATGGGGTGGCACTGGCGATGTCATTGGGGACACTGGGGATGTCATTGGGGACACTGGGGATGTCACTGGGGACACTGAGGACATCATGGGGTGACACTGGGGATGTCATTGGGGTGACAGTGGGGACACTGGGGGCTCTGGGGGGTGACAGTGGGGACACGGGGGTCCCCAACGCAGCCGCGACGCGCCGAGGTGGATCTGGAGAGGGTCCGAGTGGTGGGTGACAGCGGGGACAGCCGGGGGACACTGGGGACATCGTGGGGGGACACTGGGGGACATGTCTGGGTGATACTGGGAGACATTGGGGACATCGTGGGGTGACACTGGGGGACATGTCTGGGTGATACTGGGGACATTGGGGACACTGGGGACACTGGGGACATCATAGGGTGACACTGGGAGACATTGGGGACACTGGGGATGTCATTGGGGACACTGGGGACATCATGGGGTGACACTGGGGACACGTCTGGGTGATACTGGGAGACATTGGGGACATTGGGGACGTCATAGGGTGACACTGGGGACACATCTGGGTGATACTGGGTGACATTGGGGACACTGGGGATGTCATTGGGGACACTGGGAGACACATCTGGGTGATACTGGGGGACATTGGGGACACTGGGGATGTCATTGGGGACACTGGGGACATCATGGGGGGACACTGGGGATGTCATTGGGGTGACAGTGGGGACACTGGGGGCTCTGGGGGGTGACAGTGGGGACACGGGGGTCCCCAACGCAGCTGCGACGCGCCGAGGTGGATCTGGAGAGGGTCCGAGTGGTGGGTGACAGCGGGGACAGCCGGGGGACACTGGGGACGTCGTGGGGGGACACTGGGGGACACGTCTGGGTGATACTGGGAGACATTGGGAGACATTGGGGACACTGGGGACATCATAGGGTGACATTGGGAGACATTGGGGACACTGGGGACACATCAGGGTGACACTGGGTGACATTGGGTGACATTGGGGACACTGGGGATGTCATTGGGGACACTGGGAGACATCATGGGATGACACTGGGACACACATCATTGTGATACTGGGTGACACTGGGAGACATTGGGGACGCTGGGGACATCATGGGGGGACACTGGGAGACATTGGGGACATTGGGAGACATTGGGGACACTGGGGACATCATAGGGTGACATTGGGAGACATTGGGGACACTGGGGATGTCATTGGGGACACTGGGGATGTCATTGGGGACACTGGGAGACATTGGGGACACTGGGGACATCATGGGGTGGCACTGGGGATGTCATTGGGGACACTGGGGATGTCACTGGGGACACTGGGGACATCATGGGGTGACACTGGGGATGTCATTGGGGTGACACTGGGGACACTGGGGGCTCTGGGGGGTGACAGTGGGGACACGGGGGTCCCCAACGCAGCTGCGACGCGCCGAGGTGGATCTGGAGAGGGTCCGAGTGGTGGTGACAGCGGGGACAGCCGGGGGACACTGGGGACGTCGTGGGGGGACACTGGGGGACATGTCTGGGTGATACTGGGGACATTGGGGACACTGGGGATGTCATTGGGGACACTGGGAGACATTGGGGACACTGGGGATGTCATTGGGGACACTGGGGACATCATGGGGCGACACTGGGGGACACGTCTGGGTGATACTGGGAGACATTGGGAACACTGGGGACATCATGGGGTGACACTGGGGACACGTCTGGGTGATACTGGGAGACATTGGGGACACTGGAGACACTGGGGACGTCATAGGGTGACACTGGGGGACACATCTGGGTGATACTGGGAGACATTGGGGACACTGGGGATGTCATTGGGGACACTGGGGACATCATGGGGTGACACTGGGAGACACATCTGGGTGACACTGGGGGACATTGGGGACACTGGGGATGTCATTGGGGACACTGGGGGACATTGGGGACACTGGGGATGTCATTGGGGACACTGGGGACATCATTGGGGACACTGGGAGACATTGGGGGCACTGGGGATGTCATTGGGGACACTGGGGATGTCATTGGGGACACTGGGAGACATTGGGGACACTGGGGATGTCATTGGGGACACTGGGGACATCATGGGGCGACACTGGGGGACACGTCTGGGTGATACTGGGAGACATTGGGGACACTGGGGACATCATGGGGTGACACTGGGGGACACGTCTGGGTGATACTGGGAGACACTGGGGACATCGTGGGGTGATACTGGGGGACACGTCTGGGTGATACTGGGAGACATTGGGGACACTGGGGACACTGGGGACATCATAGGGTGACATTGGGAGACATTGGGGACACTGGGGATGTCATTGGGGACACTGGGGACATCATGGGGTGACACTGGGGACACGTCTGGGTGATACTGGGGACATTGGGGACACTGGGGATGTCATTGGGGACACTGGGGACATCATAGGGTGACATTGGGAGACACATCAGAGTGAGACTGGGTGACATTGGGGACACTGGGTGACATTGGGGACACTGGGGACATCACTGGGGACACTGGCGATGTCATTGGGGACACTGGGAGACACATCTGGGTGATACTGGGAGACATTGGGGACACTGGGGATGTCATTGGGGACACTGGGGACATCATGGGGTGACACTGGGAGACATTGGGGACACTGGGGGCACTGGGGACATCATAGGGTGACACTGGGAGACACATCTGGGTGATACTGAGAGACATTGGGGACACTGGGGATGTCATTGGGGACACCCGGGGGACATCGTGGGGTGACACTGGGGGACACGTCTGGGTGATACTGGGAGACACTGGGGACATCGTGGGGTGATACTGGGGGACACGTCTGGGTGATACTGGGAGACATTGGGGACACTGGGGACACTGGGGACATCATAGGGTGACATTGGGAGACATTGGGGACACTGGGGATGTCATTGGGGACACTGGGGACATCATAGGGTGACATTGGGAGACATTGGGGACACTGGGGATGTCATTGGGGACACTGGGGACATCATGGGGTGACACTGGGGACACGTCTGGGTGATACTGGGAGACATTGGGGACATTGGAGACACTGGGGACGTCATAGGGTGACACTGGGGGACACATCTGGGTGATACTGGGAGACATTGGGGACACTGGGGATGTCATTGGGGACACTGGGGACATCATAGGGTGACATTGGGAGACACATCAGAGTGAGACTGGGTGACATTGGGGACACTGGGGACATCACTGGGGACACTGGCGATGTCATTGGGGACACTGGAAGACACATCTGGGTGATACTGGGAGACATTGGGGACACTGGAGATGTCATTGGGAACACTGGGGACATCATGGGGTGACACTGGGGGACACGTCTGGGTGATACTGGGAGACATTGGGGACACTGGGGATGTCATTGGGGACACTGGGGACATCATAGGGTGACATTGGGAGACACATCAGAGTGAGACTGGGTGACATTGGGGACACTGGGTGACATTGGGGACACTGGGGACATCACTGGGGACACTGGCGATGTCATTGGGGACACTGGAAGACACATCAGGGTGACACTGGGAGACATTGGGGACACTGGAGATGTCATTGGGGACACTGGGTGACATTGGGGACACTGGGGATGTCATTGGGGACACTGGGGACACATCAGGGTGACACTGGGTGACATTGTGTGACATTGGGGACACTGGGGATGTCATTGGGGACACTGGGGGACATTGGGGACACTGGGGATGTCATTGGGGACACTGGGGATGTCATTGGGGACACTGGGAGACATTGGGGACACTGGGGATGTCATTGGGGACACTGGGGACATCATGGGATGGCACTGGGAGACACATCAGGGTGACACTGGGAGACATTGGGGACATTGGGGACACTGGGGACATCATAGGGTGACATTGGGAGACATTGGGGACACTGGGGATGTCATTGGGGACACTGGGGACATCATGGGGTGACACTGGGAGACATTGGGGACACTGGGGATGTCATTGGGGACACTGGGGGACATTGGGGACACTGGGAGACACATCAGGGTGACACTGGGTGACATTGGGTGACATTGGGGACACTGGGGACATCATAGGGTGACATTGGGAGACATTGGGGACACTGGGGATGTCATTGGGGACACTGGGGACATCATGGGGTGACACTGGGAGACATTGGGGACACTGGGGATGTCATTGGGGACACTGGGGACATCATGGGGTGACACTGGGAGACATTGGGGACACTGGGGATGTCATTGGGGACACTGGGGACATCATGGGGTGACACTGGGAGACATTGGGGACACTGGGGATGTCATTGGGGACACTGGGGACATCATGGGGTGACACTGGGAGACATTGGGGACACTGGGGATGTTATTGGGGACAACTGGGGACATCAAGGGGTGACACTGGGAGACACATCTGGGTGATACTGGGAGGCATTGGGGACACTGGGGACATCATGGGGTGACAGTGGGTGTCCCCCTGTCCCCCTGGCCCCATATCATGTCCCCACGTCCCTATTGATGTCACCGCTGATGTCCCCCTGTCTGTCCGCATGTCCCCTTGTCCCCCTGTCCCCCTGTCCCCCTGTCCCCATATCCCCATGTCCCCATGTCCCCATGTCCCCCTGTCCCCCTGTCCCCATATCCCCATGTCCCCATGTCCCCATGTCCCCATGTCCCCCTGTCCCCATATCATGTCCCCCTGTCCCCATATCCCCCTGTCCCCATGTCCCCCTGTCCCCATGTCCCCATGTCCCCATGTCCCCCTGTCCCCATGTCCCCATATCCCCATGTCCCCATGTCCCCCTGTCCCCATATCCCCCTGTCCCCATGTCCCCCTGTCCCCATATCCCCATGTCCCCATGTCCCCCTGTCCCCATGTCCCCATATCCCCATGTCCCCATGTCCCCCTGTCCCCATATCCCCCTGTCCCCATGTCCCCCTGTCCCCATGTCCCCATGTCCCCATGTCCCCATGTCCCCCTGTCCCCATGTCCCCATATCCCCATGTCCCCATGTCCCCATGTCCCCCTGTCCCCCTGTCCCCATATCCCCATGTCCCCATATCCCCATATCACGTCCCTGCTGATGTCCCCCTGTCTGTCCCCATGTCCCCATGTCTGTCTGTCCCCATGTCCCCATGTCTGTCTGTCCCCATGTCCCCCTGTCTGTCCCCCTGTCTGTCCCCGTGTCCCCATGTCTGTCTGTCCCCATGTCCCCATGTCCCATATCCCCATGTCCCCATATCATGTCCCCATATCCCCATATCACGTCCCCGCTGATGTCCCCCTGTCTGTCCCCGTGTCCCCCTGTCCGTCTGTCCCCGTGTCCCCATGTCCGTCTGTCCCCATGTCCCCCTGTCTGTCCCCATGTCCCCCTGTCTGTCCCCATGTCCCCCTGTCTGTCCCCGTGTCCCCCTGTCCGTCTGTCCCCGCAGTGGTACAAGCTGGACGAGCTGTTTGAGCAGGAGCGCAACGTGCGCGCCGCCATGACCAACCGCGCGGGGCTGCTGGCGCTCATGCTGCACCAGACCATCCAGCACGACCCGCTCACCACCGACCTGCGCTCGCAGCGCTGACCGCACGCCTGGGTCCCTCCCGGACGCCTGGGTCCCTTCCCGGACGCCTGGGTCCCCCCCGGACGCCTGGGTCCCTCCCGGACGCCTGGGTCCCCTCCCGGACGCCTGGGTCCCTTCCCGGACGCCTGGGTCCCTCCTGGATGCCTGGGTCCCTCCTGGATGTCTGGATCCCTCCCCAACACCTGGGTATCCCCCAGCACACCTGGGTCCCTCCCGGACGCCTGGGTCCCTTCCCGGACGCCTGGGTCCCCCCCGGACGCCTGGGTCCCTCCCGGACACCTGGGTCCCCTCCCGGACGCCTGGGTCCCTCCCGGACGCCTGGGTCCCCCCCGGACGCCTGGGTCCCCTCCCGGACGCCTGGGTCCCCCCCGGACGCCTGGGTCCCTCCCGGACGCCTGGGTCCCTTCCCGGACGCCTGGGTCCCTCCCGGACGCCTGGGTCCCTCCCGGACGCCTGGGTCCCTTCCTGGATGAATAGGTATCCCCCGGACGCCTCGGTCCCTCCTGAGCTGCACCAGACCATCCAGCACGACCCGCTCACCACCGACCTGCGCTCGCAGCGCTGACCGCACGCCTGGGTCCCCCCCGGACGCCTGGGTCCCTCCCGGACGCCTGGGTCCCCTCCCGGACGCCTGGGTCCCTCCCGGACGCCTGGGCCCCTTCCCGGATGAATGGGTATTCCCCGGACGCCTGGGTCCCTCCCGGACGCCTGGGTCCCTTCCCGGACGCCTGGGTCCCCTCCCGGACGCCTGGGTCCCTCCTGGATGCCTGGATCCCTCCCCAACACCTGGGTATCCCCCAGCATACCTGGGTCCCTCCCGGACGCCTGGGTCCCTCCCGGACGCCTGGGTCCCCTCCCGGACGCCTGGGTCCCTCCCGGACGCCTGGGTCCCCTCCCGGACGCCTGGGTCCCTCCCGGACGCCTGGGCCCCTTCCCGGATGAATGGGTATCCCCCGGACGCCTGGGTCCCTCCCGGACGCCTGGGTCCCTTCCCGGACGCCTGGGTCCCTCCCGGACACCTGGGCCCCTTCCCGGATGAATGGGTATTCCCCGGACGCCTGGGTCCCTCCCGGACGCCTGGGTCCCTCCCGGATGCCTGGGTCCCCTCCCGGACGCCTGGGTCCCTCCCGGACGCCTGGGTCCACCCGGACGCCTGGGTCCCTCCCGGACGCCTGGGTCCCTCCCGGATGCCTGGGTCCCCTCCCGGACGCCTGGGTCCCTCCCGGACGCCTGGGTCCCTCCCGGACACCTGGGTCCCTCCCAGACGCCTGGGTCCCCTCCCGGACGCCTGGGTCCCTCCTGGATGCCTGGGCCCCTTCCCGGATGAATGGGTATCCCCCGGACGCCTGGGTCCCTCCCAGACGCCTGGGTCCCCTCCCGGACGCCTGGGTCCCTCCCGGACGCCTGGGTCCCTCCCGGACGCCTGGGTCCCTCCCGGATGCCTGGGTCCCCTCCCGGACGCCTGGGTCCCTCCCGGACGCCTGGGTCCCTCCCGGACACCTGGGTCCCTCCCAGACGCCTGGGTCCCTCCCGGACGCCTGGGTCCCTCCTGGATGCCTGGGTCCCCTCCCGGACGCCTGGGTCCCTCCCGGACGCCTGGGTCCCTTCCTGGACGCCTGGGTCCCTCCTGGATGTCTGGGTCCCTCCCGGACGCCTGGGTCCCTTCCCGGACGCCTGGGTCCCTCCTGGATGTCTGGGTCCCCTCCCGGACGCCTGGGTCCGTTCCCGGACGCCTGGGTCCCTTCCCGGACGCCTGGGTCCCTCCTGGATGTCTGGGTCCCCTCCCGGACGCCTGGGTCCGTTCCCGGACGCCTGGGTCCCTTCCCGGACGCCTGGGTCCCTCCTGGATGTCTGGGTCCCCTCCCGGACGCCTGGGTCCCTTCCCGGACGCCTGGGTCCCCTCCCGGATGCCTGGGTCCCTCCCGGACACCTGGGTCCCTCCCGGACGCCTGGGTCCCTCCTGGATGCCTGGGCCCCTTCCCGGATGAATGGGTATTCCCCGGACGCCTGGGTCCCCCCCGGACGCCTGGGTCCCTCCTGGACGCCTGGGTCCCCCCCGGACGCCTGGGTCCCTTCCCGGATGCCTGGGTCCCTTCTTGGACGCCTGGGTCCCCTCCCAGACGCCTGGGTCCCTTCCCGGACGCCTGGGTCCCTCCCGGACGCCTGGGTCCCCTCCCAAAGTCTCCCCCACTCACAAGTCCTGGGCTGCCCCGGATGCCTGGGTCCCTTCCCGGACGCCTGGGTCCCCCCCGGACGCCTGGGTCCCCTCCCGAACTCCTGGGTCCCTTCCCGGATGAATGGGTATTCCCCGGACACCTGGGTCCCTCCCGGACGCCTGGGTCCCTTCCCGGACGCCTGGGTCCCCCCCGGATGCCTGAGTATCCCCCCGGACGGCTGGGTCCCCTCCCGGACACCTGGGTCCCCTCCCGGATGCCTGGGTCCCTTCCCGGACGCCTGGGTCCCTCCCGCACGCCTGGGTCCCTTCCCGGACGCCTGGGTCCCTCCCGGACGCCTGGGTCCCTCCCGGACGCCTGGGTCCCTTCCCGGACGCCTGGGTCCCTCCCGGACGCCTGGGTCCCTCCCAAAGTCTCCCCTACCCAGAACTCCTGGGCTGCCCCGGACGCCTGGGTCCCTTTTCCTGCACCCTTTGTGTTCACTCCCGGACGCCTGGGTCCCTCCCGGACGCCTGGGTCCCCTCCCGGACGCCTGGGTCCCTTCCCGGACGCCTGGGTCCCCCTTTCCTGGACCCTTTGTGTTCACCCCCGGACGCCTGGGTCCCTCCCGGACGCCTGGGTCCCTCCCCCACAATAAAATGGGTGTCAAAGGAAGCGGCTGGGGGGGCTCTGTGGGGCCATAGGGGTTTCTATAGGGCAAGGGGGATTCTATAGGGGCTGGGGGGGGCTCTATGGGGCCATAGGGGTTTCTATAGGGGTTCCTATGGGCACCGGGAGGGCTCTATAGGGCTCTATGGGGCTCTATATGGCTCTATGGGGCTTTATTGGGCTCTATGGGGCTCTATAGATCTCTGTGGGACTCTATGGGGCTGTATATGGCTCTATAGGTTTCTATATTGCACTATGGGGCTCTATAGGGCTGTATTGGGCTCTATAGGGCTCCATAGGGCTCTATGGTGGCGCCGCGGAGGCCGCCGGGAGCGCCTCCGCTCATTAGCATAACCCCGCCCACCCCGCCGCAGCCCGCCCGCTCTATTAACATAACCACGCCCTCAACATCACGTGTCCCGCGGCGACCAGAAAAGGGGCGGAGCCCTCAGCGCCACGTGGTCTCTTCATTTAAATAACCCCCGCCCACCGCTGGGTCACGTGCGCAAAAACAAACCCTACCCCCTTTCCCCCCCGGCGAGCTTCTCGATTCCTATTGGTCGCCGCCGCGTCACGTGCCCACACCACCCCCCTTCACTTCCGCTTCCGGTAGCGCCGGCGGCCGCTGCTGCGCCACGAGATGGCGGGAACGGTACCGGGGGCGGGAAACGGGAAAGAGGCGCCGAAAATGGGGCGAAAAAGGGCAAAATCGGGCAAAAAGGGGCGAGTTTGGGGGGAAAAGCGGCGGTTTGGGGCAAAAGGGGCGGGTTGAGAGGGAAAAAATGGCGGTTCGGGATGTTTTGGGTGGAAAACGCGGAGTTTTGGGGCTTTTTGGCGGGAAAAGCGGCGGGTTTGGGGCTTTTGGCGGGAAAAACGTGGTTGGGGAGAAAATGGGGCCGTTTGGGGGAAAAAGGGGCGATTTTGGGGCTGCGGTGGAAATGAAGAGTGTTGGGGGTGTTTCTGGGGTAAAAAGGGGCGATTTTGGGGCTGTTTGGGGGTAAAAAGTGAAGATTTTGGGGCATTTGGGGGAAGAAACGAGTTTTGGGGGGAAATGAAGCGGTTTAGGGGCTGCACGTGGGGGGCAGGGGGCGTGGCCTGGGGTGTTTGGGGGCGGGGCTTGGGGGAACCTGGGGCTTGTGGGCGGGGCTTGTGGTGCCTTGGACAGGGCGGTGAGGAGGGGGCGGGGCTTCAGTTGCTTGGGGGCGGGGCTTGAGCCTCGTGGGCGGGGCTTGAGCCTTTGTGGGCGGGGCTTGTGCAGTGAACAGGGTGGTGAGGAAGGGGGTGGAGCTTCAGGTGCTTGGGGGCGGGGCTAGAGGCTTGGGGGCGGGGCTTGAGGTGCCCAGAGCAGGGAGCAATGGAGGGGGCGGGGCTTGAGGCTTGGGGGCGGTGCTTGTGCTGCCCAGTACAGGGTTGTAATGAGGGGGGGGGGGGGGGGGGGCTGTGCCTTGTGGGCGGGGCTTAAGACTTGTGGGCGGGGCTTGTGCCGTGGGCAGTGCGGTGCGGAAGGGGGCGGAGCTTCATGTGCTCAGGGCGGGGTTGGGTTCCTGTGGGCGGGGCTTGTGGAGCCTGGGACAGGGTGTTGAGAAGGGGCGGAGCTTGGGGTGTGGTCTATGCCCTGTGGGCGGGGCTAGAGCTTTGTGGGCGTGGCTTGCGATGCCCAGGACAGGGTTGTAATGAGGAGGCGGAGCTTGGGGTGGGTTTAGAGCCTTGTGGGCGGGTCTTGTGCATTGTGGGTGGGATTTGGGCATTGTGGGCGTGGCTTGTGCCTTGTGGGCATGGTTAGAGCATTGTGGGCGTGGCTTATGCCTTGTGGGTGGGGCTTTGGGCTTGTGGGAGGGATTTCCGTGTTCTGTGTGGGGCTTTGGCATTGTGGGTGGAGCTTGTGCATTGTGGGTGGAGCTTGGGTCTTGTGGGCGGGGCTTGTGGTGCCCAGGAGAAGGCTGTAATGAGGTGGTGGAGCTTGGGGCGGGGCCTTTGCATTGTGGGCAGGGTTTGTAACTTGTGGGCGGGGCTTGTGATGCCCAGGACAGGGCTGCAATGAGGGGCCAGTCCCCAAGTGTTGTGGGCGGGGCCTAAGTGATGTGGGCAGGGTCTGTGCCCTGTGGGCGGGGCTTGTGTATCTGGGACAGGGTTGTATTGTGGGCGGGGTCTAAGGGTTGTGGGCGGGGTCTAAGGGTTGTGGGCGGGGTCTAAGGGTTGTGGGCAGGGTCTAAGTGTTGTGGGCGGAGTCTAAGTGTTGTGGGCAGGGTTTGTACCTTATGGGCGGGGCCTAAGAGTTGTGGGCTGGGTCAGTACTTCGTGGGCAGGGCCTAAATGTTGTGGGTGGGATCTATGTGTTGTGGGCGGGGTTTCTACCTCATGGGCGGGGACAAAGTGCTGTGGGCGGGGCTTGTACCTCATGGGCGGGGCCTACGTGTTGTGGGCGGGGTCTAAGTGCTGTGGGCGGGGGTTGCTCCTCATGGGCGGGGCCTAAGTGTTGTGGGCGGGGACTTAGAGATGTGGGCGGGGTTTGTACCTCGTGGGCGGGGCCTAAGTCATGTGGGTGGGATCAGAGTGTTGTGGGCGGGGTTTGTATCTCATGGGCGGGGCCTAAGTGTTGTGGGCGGGATTTAAGTGCTGTGGGCGGGGCCAAGGTGTTGTGGGTGGAATCAGAGTGTTGTGGGTGGGGTTTGTACCTCAAGGGCGGGGCCTAAGTGTTGTGGGTGGGGCCTAAGTGTTGTGGGCGGGGCCTAAGTGTTGTGGCTGGGCTCTAAGTGCTGTGGGCGGGGCCTATTTGTTGTGGGTGGGGGTTGCTCCTTGTGGGCGGGGCCTAAGTGTTGAGGGTGGCATCTAAGTGTTGTGGGCGGGGTTTGCACCTCGTGGGCGGGGCCTAAGTGATATGGCTGGGCTCTTAAGTATTGTGGGCGGGGTTTTCACCTTGTGGGCGGGGTTTGCACCTTGTGGGCGGGGCTGCCACCTCGTGGGCGGGGCCTAAGTGTTGTGGCTGGGCTCTAAGTGTTATGGGCGGGGCTGGCACCTCGTGGGCGGGGCTGGCACCTCGTGGGCGGGGCCTAAGTGATATGGCTGGGCTCTAAGTGTTGTGGGCGGGGCTGCCACCTCGTGGGCGGGGTTGGCACCTTGTGGACGGGGCCTAAGTGTTGTGGCTGGGCTCCAAGTGCTGTGGGCGGGGCTGGCACCTCGTGGGCGGGGCTGGCACCTCCTGGGCGGGGCCCTATTTGTTGTGGGCAGGACCTATTTGTCATGGGCGGGGCTGCCACCTTGTGGGCGGGGTTTGCACCTTGTGGGCGGGGTATGCACCTCGTGGGCGGGGCCTAAGTGTTGCAGCTGGGCTCTAAGTGTTATGGGCGGGGCTGGCACCTCGTGGGCGGGGCTGGCACCTCGTGGGCGGGGCTGCCGCCTCGTGGGCGGGGCCTAAGTGTCGTGGCTGGGCACTATGTGTTGTGGGCGGGGCTGGCACCTCGTGGGCGGGGCTGGCACCTCGTCGGCGGGGTTTGCACCTTGTGGGCGGGGCCTATTTGTCGTGGGCGGGGTTTGCACCTCGTGGGCGGGGCTGCCACCTCGTGGGCGGGGTTTGCACCTCGTGGGCGGGGGCCTAAGTGTTGTGGCTGGGCTCTAAGTGCTGTGGGCGGGGCTGCCACCTCGTGGGCGGGGTTTGCACCTCGTGTGCGGGGCCTATTTGTTGTGGGCGGGGTTTGCACCTCGTGGGCGGGGCCGGCACCTCATGGGCGGGGCCGGCACCTCGTGGGCGGGGCCTATTTGTTGTGGGCGGGGTTTGCACCTCGTGGGCAGGGTTTGCACCTCGTGGGCGGGGCCGGCACCTCGTGGGCGGGGGCCGGCACCTCGTGGGCGGGGCCTATTTGTTGTGGGCGGGGTTTGCACCTCGTGGGCGGGGCCGGCACCTCGTGGGCGGGGCCGGCACCTCGTGGGCGGGGCCGGCACCTCGTGGGCGGGGGCCTATTTGTTGTGGGCGGGGCCGGCACCTCGTGGGCGGGGCCGGCACCTCGTGGGCGGGGCCGGCACCTCGTGGGCGGGGCCCCGACGCGCCGCGTTCCCGCAGTAGCGCGCCCCCCCCGGGATGGCGGAGGGCTGGGTGGAGTGCCCGGCGCTGGGCCCGGGCTGGCGGCGCCGAGAGGCCTTTCGCAAATCAGGAGCCACCTGCGGCCGCTCCGACACCTACTACCAGAGGTACCCCCTAAGCCCCGCCCCCCGGGTGCTAGACCCCGCCCCCCGGGTGCTAAACCCCGCCCCACGGTTCCTAAACCCCGCCCCCCTGGGTACTATTTCCCACCTCTGTGTCTTAAACCCCGCCCCCCGGGTCCTAAACCCCACCCCCCGGTTCCTAAACCCCGCCCCCCCTGGGTCCTAAACCCCATCTCTGTGTCTTAAACCCCACCCTCCGGGTTCTAAACCCCGCCCCCTGGGTCCTAAATCCCACCCCTGTGTCCTAGACCCCGCCCCCCGGTTCCTAGACCCCGCCCCCCGGGATCTAAGCCCCGCCCCCTGGGTCCTAAATCCCACCCCTGTGTCCTAGACCCCGCCCCCCCCGGTCCTAGACCCCGCCCCCCGCGTCCTAACCCCCACCCCTGTGTCTTAAACCCTGTGGCTGGGTCCTAGACCCCGCCCCCCCCCCGGGTCCTAGACCCCGCCCCCCCGGGGTCCTAGACCCCGCCCCCCCGCATTCTAAACCCCGCCCCCTGGGTCCTAAATCCCACCTCTGTGTCTTAGACCCCGCCCCCCCCCGGGGTCCTAGACCCCGCCCCCCCCCCGGGTCCTAGACCCCGCCCCCCCCCGGGGTCCTAGACCCCGCCCCCCCCCCGGGTCCTAGACCCCGCCCCCCCCCCCGGGTCCTAGACCCCGCCCCCCGGGTCCTAAACCCCGCCCCCTGGGTCCTAAATCCCACCTTTGTGTCTTAAACCCCGCCCCCCCGGGTTCTAAAACCCCACCCCCGGGTCCTAAATCCTACCTCTTTGTCATAAGCCCCGCCCCCCGGTTCCTAGACCCCCGCCCCCCGCGTTCTAAACCCCGCCCCCTGGGTCCTAAATACCACCTCTGTGTCTTAGACCCCCGCCCCTCGGGTCCTAGACCCCGCCTCCCCGTGTCCTAGACCCCCGCCCCCCCGAGTTCTAAGCCCCAGCCCCCCCGGGGTCCTACACCCCGCCCCCCGAGTCCTAGACCCCGCCCCTGTGTCTTAAACCCTGTGCCTGGGTCCTAGACCCCGCCCCCCCCGGTCCTAGACCCCGCCCCCCCCGGGTCCTAAACCCCGCCCCCTGGGTCCTAAATCCCATCTCTGTGTCTTAAACCCCGCCCCCCGGGTTCTGAACCCCGCCCCCTGGATCCTAAATCCCACCCCCGGGTCCTGGACCCCCGCCCCCCCGGGTCCTAAACCCCGCCCCCCGGGTCCTAGACCCCGCCCCCCGGTTCCTAAACCCCGCCCCCTGGGTCCTAAATCCCACCTCTGTGTCTTAAACCCCGCCCCCCCGGGTCCTAAACCCCACCCCCACGGGTTCTAAACCCCGCCCCCCTGGGTCCTAAATCCCACCTATGTGTCATAAACCCTGCCCCCCCGGTTCCTAGACCCCGCCCCCCCGTTTCCTAAACCCCACCCCCCCCGGGTTCTAAACCCCGCCCCCTGGGTCCTAAATCCCACCTATGTGTCATAAACCCCGCCCCCCGGTTCCTAGACCCCGCCCCCCGTTTCCTAAACCCCGCCCCCCGGGTTCTAAACCCTGCCCCCTGGGTCCTAAATCCCACCTATGTGTCCTAGACCCCGCCCCCCCCGTGTCCTAGACCCCGCCCCCTGGGTCCTAAACCCCCACCCCTGTGTCTTAAACCCTGAGCCTGGGTCCTAGACCCCGCCCCCCCCGGTTCCTAAACCCCGCCCCCTGGGTCCTAAATCCTACCTCTGTGTCTTAAACCCCGCCCCCCCCCGGGTCCTAGACCCCACCCCCCCCGGGTCCTAGACCCCGCCCCCCCCCGGGTCCTAGACCCCGCCCCCCCCCGGGTCCTAGACCCCGCCCCCCCGGGTCCTAGACCCCGCCCCCCCCGGGGTCCTAGACCCCGCCCCCCCCGGGTCCTAGACCCCCGCCCCCCCCCCGGTCCTAGACCCCCTCCCCCGGGTCCTAAACCCCGCCCCACCAGTCCTAAACCCCGCCCCCCCCGAGTCCTATCCCCCCCCCTGCATCTGAAGCCCCGCCCCCCTGGGTCCTAAACCCCGCCCCCTGGGTCCTAAACCCCGCCCCCGGGTCCTAAACCCCACCCCTTTGTCTTAAACCCTGAGCCTGGGTCCTAGACCCCGCCCCCCCCGGTTCCTAAACCCCGCCCCCTGGGTCCTAAATCCCACCTCTGTGTCTTAAACCCCGCCCCCCCCGGGTCCTAGACCCCAACCCCCCTGGTCCTAGACCCCGCCCGCCCCTGGTCCTAGACCCCGCCCGCCCCTGGTCCTAGACCCCGCCCCCCCCCGGGTCCTAGACCCCGCCCCCCCCGGTCCTAGACCCCTCCCCCGGGTCCTAAACCCCGCCCCACCAGTCCTAAACCCCGCCCCCCCCGAGTCCTATCCCCCCCCCCTGCATCTGAAGCCCCGCCCCCTGGGTCCTAAGCCCCGCCCCCTCATCTTAAGAACCCCCACCCCACCCCCATGTGCTAAGCCCTGCCCCCCCCGCCCCCCCCCCCCCCCCCGCGTCCTAAGCCCCGCCCCCCGGGTCCTAAATCCCGCCCCCCCCAGTCCTAAACTCCACCCCCCTTATTATTGGAGACCACACCCTTATTTTGGGGACCCCCCATTTGTTTCCCCCCATTGGCTTTCATGGTCTCGCTATAACCCAACAACCCTTCTCAGGGGTATTTTGGGGTCCCCCCTATATTATTGGGGACCCCTCTATATTATTGGGGACCCCCCCTAATTTTGGGGACCCCCCCCCCACAGCCCCACGGGGCAGAAATTCCGCAGCAAAATCGAACTGAGTCGGTTTTTGGGACCCGAACGCGACCTCGACAACTTCGACTTCAAGAACGGGCTGGGACCCGAACGCGACCTCGACAACTTCGACTTCAGAACGGGCGGGAGAGATCGGGCCCCCCAAGGTACGGGGGGGTCCCCAATAATGGGGAGGGGTCCCTAAAATGGGGGGGGGTCCCTAAAGATGTTGGGGACACCTTAAAATGTTAAGGAGCCCCATGAAGTGAATGGCAGGGATTGAAGGTCCATTGGGTTACATGGGGGGGTCCCTAGTAATAGGGGGGGTCCCTAATAATGGGGGGGTCCCTAATAATGGGGGGGTCCCTAAAATTGGGGGAGGGGTCCCTAAAATTGGGGGGGGTCCCTAAAGATGTTGGGGACACCTTAAAATGTTAAGGGAGCCCCATTGAAGTGAATGGCAGGGATTGAAGGTCCATTGGGTTACATGGGGGCTCCTAATAATAGGGGGGTTCTAATAATGGGGGGGGGTCCCTAATAATGGGGAGGGGCCCCTAATAATGGGGGGGCCCATAAAATTGGGGGAAGGGGTCCCTAATATTGGGGGGGGTCCCTAAAGATGTTGGGACATCTTAAAATGTTAAGGGAGCCCCATTGAAGTGAATGGCAGGGATTGAAGGTCCATTGGGTTACATGGGGGTCCCCAAAGATTGAGGGGGGTCCTAATAATGGGGAGGGGTCCCTAATAATGGGGAGGGGTCCCTAATAATTGGGAGGGGTCCCTAATAATGGGGGGTCCCTAAAATTGGGGGAGGGGGTCCCTAAAATTGGGGGGGGTCCCTAAAGATGTTGGGGACACCTTAAAATGTTAAGGGAGCTCCATTGAAGTGAATGGGGGGATTGAAGGTCCATTGGGTTACATGGGGGGTCCCCAAAGATTGGGGGGGTCCCTAATAATGGGGAGGGTCCCTAATAATGGGGAGGGGTCCCTAATAATGGGGGGTCCCTAAAATTGGGGGAGGGGTCCCAAAATTGGGGAGGGTCCCTAAAGATGTTGGGGACACCTTAAAATGTTAAGGGAGCTCCATTGAAGTGAATGGGGGGGATTGAAGGTCCATTGGGTTACATGGGGGGGTCCCTAATATTGGGGGGAGTCCTAATAATGGGGGGGGGTCCTAATAATGGGGAGGGGTCCCTAATAATGGGGGGGCCCATAAAATTGGGGAGGGGGTCCCTAAAATTGGGGGGGGTCCCTAAAGATGTTGGGGACACCTTAAAATGTTAAGGGAGCCCCATTGAAGTGAATGGCAGGGATTGAAGGTCCATTGGGTTACATGGGGGGTCCCTAGTAATAGGGGGGGTCCTAATAATGGGGGGGTCCCTAATAATGGGGAGGGGTCCCTAATAATGGGGGGGTCCATAAAATTGGGGGAGGGGGTCCCTAAAATTGGGGGGGGTCCCTAAAGATGTTGGGGACACCTTAAAATGTTAAGGGAGCCCCATTGAAGTGAATGGGGGGGATTGAAGGTCCATTGGGTTACATGGGGGGTCCCTAATATTGGGGGGGATCCTAATAATGGGGGGTCCCTAATAATGGGGAGGGGTCCCTAATAATGGGGGGGTCCATAAAATTGGGGAGGGGTCCCTAAAATTGGGGGGGGTCCCTAAGATGTTGGGGACACTTTAAAATGTTAGGGAGCCCCATTGAAGTGAATGACGGGGATTGAAGGTCCATTGGGTTACATGGGGGGGTCCCTAATATTGGGGGGGGTCCTAATAATGGGGAGGGGTCCGTAATAATGGGGAGGGGTCCCTAATAATGGGGGGGTCCCTAAAATTGGGGGAGGGGGTCCCTAAAATTGGGGGGGGTCCCTAAAGATGTTGGGGACACCTTAAAATGTTAAGGGAGCTCCATTGAAGTGAATGGGGGGGATTGAAGGTCCATTGGGTTACATGGGGGGGTTCCTAATATTGGGGGGGTCCTAATAATGGGGGGGGTCCCTAATAATGGGGAGGGGTCCCTAATAATGGGGGGGTCCATAAAATTGGGGGAGGGGTCCCTAAAATTGGGGGGGGTCCCTAAAGATGTTGGGACACCTTAAAACGTTAAGGGAGCCCCATTGAAGTGAATGGCAGGGATTGAAGGTCTATTGGGTTATATGGGGGGTCCCCAAAGATTGAGGGGGGTCCTAATAATGGGGAGGGGTCCCTAATAATGGGGAGGGGTCCCTAATAATGGGGGGTCCATAAAATTGGGGGAGGGGGTCCCTAAAATTGGGGGGGGTCCCTAAAGATGTTGGGGACACCTTAAAATGTTAAGGGAGCCCCATTGAAGTGAATGGGGGGGATTGAAGGTCCATTGGGTTACATGGGGTGGTCCCTAATATTGGGGCGGTCCTAATAATGGGGGGGGTCCCTAATAATGGGGGGGCCCGTTAAATTGGGGGAGGGGGTCCCTAAAATTGGGGGGGGTCCCTAAAGATGTTGGGGACACCTTAAAATGTTAAGGAAGCCCCAATGAAGTGATTGGGGGGGGGGAATTGAAGGGTTGGGGGGACCCCCCAAAACTGGGGGGAAATGGGGGGCCCAAAGTGGGGGGGGACACAATGGGGGGTTCTGTGGGGTGGGGGAACCCCAAAATGGGGGGTTCCCCCCAAATTTGACCCTTTTTTCCCCCCCTTAAAAGCCCAGAAAAGGCCCCAAATGGCGCCGGCCAATGGGACCCCCCCCCGAGCCTGGGGGCGGGGGCTAAAGAGGAGGCCCCGCCCACCCCACCTGAGGCCCCGCCCACACAACCTGAGGCTCCCCCTGTGCCGGATGAGGCTCCGCCCCCACCAGAGGAGGCTCCGCCCACCCCACCTGTGGCTCCGCCCCCTCCCGCTGAGGCTCCGCCCCCAGCGGAATTGCCCTCCCACCCCGGAGGACCCGGAAACGCCCTCCCCCCCCGAACCCCCCCAGGAGGGGGTGGTGGCGTGAGTGGGGGAGGGGCCGGATGCCTGGGTCCCCTTTTGGGGATGGGGGGGGGGGGGGGGGGGGGTGTGGGGGGGGGGTGGGTGTCCCGAACTCCTGGGTCCCCCCCTGAATTCTCCTGGGTCCCCTGTGTGGGGTGGGTTCCGTCACCCGGACGCCTGGGTCCTCTCCCGAACTCCTGGGTCCCTCCCGGACGTTTGGGTCTCCCCCCGAACTCCTGGGTCCCTCCCGAACTCCTGGGTCCCCTCCTGAACATCTGGGTCCCTCCCGGACTCCTGGGTCCTTTGTGGGGGTGGATCCTGTCTCCCGGACGCCTGGGTCCCTCCTGAGCTCTTGGGTCCCCTCCCGAACTCCTGGGTCCCTCCCCAACATCTGGGTCCCCCTGTATAGATTTGGGTCCCCTCTCCCGGACTCCTGGGTCCCCCCGAACTCCTGGGTCCCCTCCCGAACTCCTGGGTCCCTCCCGGATGCCTGGGTCCCTCCTGAGCTCTTGGGTCTCCCCCCGAACTCCTGGGTCCTCTGTGGGGGTGGGTTCTGTCTCCCGGACGCCTGGGTCCCTCCCGAACTCCTGGGTCCCTCCCAAACATCTGGGTCTCCCCCCGAACTCCTGGGTCCCTCCCGGACTCCTGGGTCCTTTGTGGGGGTGGTTCTGTCTCCCGAACTCCTGGGTCCTTCCCAAACTCCTGGGTCCCCGTGTGTGCGGGTTGGGTTCCCCCTCCCGGACGCCTGGGTCCCTCCCGGACGCCTGGGTCCCTCCTGAGCTCTTGGGTCCCCTCCCGAACTCCTGGGTCCCTCCCAGACTCCTGGGTCCTTTGTGGGGGTGGTTCTGTCTCCCGAACTCCTGGGTCCCTCCTGAGCTCTTGGGTCCCCTCCCGAACTCCTGGGTCCCTCCTGGACTCCTGGGTCCTTTGTGGGGGTGGTTCTGTCTCCCGAACTCCTGGGTCCCCCTGTGTGTGGGTTGGGTTCCCCCTCCCGGACGCCTGGGTCCCTCCCGGACGCCTGGGTCCCCCTCAGGTGCTGCGGCGGGTGCCAGGGGCTGTTCCCGGGGGTGACGTTGCCGACTCAGCGCCGGTGCCGCTGGCTCTGCCCCGAGTGCCGCGGTGAGTGCCCATCTTCATCCTCATCATCGTCACCATCATCATCCTGAGCCTTCATCCTATCCCATCATCATCATCATCATCATCATCCTGAGCCTTCCTCCCCCCATCATCATCATTATCTTCATCATCATCTTCATCATCATCTTCATCATCATCTTCATCATCATCTTCATCATCATCTTCATCATCATCATCATCATCTTCATCATCTTCATCATCATCTTCATCATCTTCATCATCTTCATCATCATCCTGAGCCTTCTTCCCCCATCATCATCATCATCGTCCTGAGCCTTCCTCCCCCCCATCATTATAATCTTGAGCCTTCCTCCCCCCATCATCATCATCATCATCATCATCATCATCATCATCCTGAGCCTTCCTCCCCCCATCATCATCATCATCATCCTGAGCCTTCCTCCCCATCATCATCGTCATCTTCATCATCATCCTGAGCCTTCATCCTATCCCCCCCATTGTCATCATCATCATCCTCGGCATGCTGAGCCTTCCTCCCCTCCGCATCATCATCATCCTGAGCCTTCATCCTCCATCATCATCATCATCTTCAACATCCTGAGCCTTCCTCCCCCCCATCATCATCATCATCATCATCATCTTGAATCTTCATCCCCTTCCTCATTTTCATCATCTCCTGAGCCTTCATCCCATCTACACTCATCATCATCATCATCCTGAGCCTTTCTCCCCATCATCATCATCCTGAACCTTTCTCGCCCCCCATCATCATCATCATCATCCTCCTGAGCCTTCCTCCCCATCATCATCATCATCCTGAGCCTTCCTCCCCATCATCATCATCATCATCTTCATCATCATCATCTTCATCATCATCATCATCATCATCTTGAACCTTCATCCTCTTCCTCATTTTCATCATCTCCTGAGCCTTCATCCCATCCACACTCATCATCATCATCATCATCATCATCATCATCCTGAGCCTTCCTCCCCCCATCATCATCATCATCCTGAGCCTTCCTCCCCCCCATCATCATCATCATCTTCAGCGTCTTCATCATCATCCTCATCCTGAGCCTTCCTCCACCCCATCATCATCATCGTCATCATCATCATCATCTTCATCATCATCATCTTCAGCATCTTCATCATCTTCAGCATCCTGAGCCTTCATCCTATCTCATCATCATCATCCTCATCCTGAGCCTTCCTCCCCCATCATCATTATCTTCATCATCATCTTCATCATCTTCATCATCATCATCCTCATCGTGAGCCTTCCTCCCCCCCATCATCATCATCATCCTGAGCCTTCCTCCCCCCATCATCATCATCTTCATCAACATCTTCATCCTGAGCCTTCATCCTATCCCATCATCATCATCATCATCATCCTGAGCCTTCCTCCCCCCATCATCATCATAATCCTGAGCCTTCCTCCACCCCATCATCATCATCATCATCATCATCCTGACTCTTCATCCTATCCCCCCCATTGTCATCATCTTCCTCATCATCCTCAGCATACTGAGCCTTCCTCCCCTCCCCATCATCATCATCATCATCATCCTCATCCTGAGCCTTCCTCCCCCCATCATCATCATAATCCTGAGCCTTCCTCCACCCCATCATCATCATCATCATCATCATCATCATCTTCATCATCTTCATCATCTTCATCATCATCATCTTCATCATCATCTTCATCATCATCTTCATCATCATCTTCATCATCATCTTCATCATCATCTTCATCATCTTCATCATCTTCATCATCATCCTGAGCCTTCATCATATCCCATCATCATCCTCATCCTGAGCCTTCCTCCCCCATCATCATCATCATCCTGAGCCTTCCTCCCCCCATCATCATCATCATCATCATCATCATCCTGAGCCTTCCTCCCCCCATCATCATCATCATCATCATCATCATCATCATCATCCTGAGCCTTCCTCCCCCCATCATCATCATCATCATCCTGAGCCTTCCTCCCCCCATCATCATCATCATCATCATCATCATCATCATCCTGAGCCTTCCTCCCCCCCATCATCATCATCTTGAACTTTCCTCCCCCCCATCATCTTCATCATCTTCATCATCTTCATCATCATCATCATCATCATCATCATCCTGAGCCTTCATCCTATATCATCATCATCTTCCTCATCCTGAGCCTTCCTCCCGCCATCATCATCATCATCATCATCATCATCATCATCTTCAACATCTTCATCATCTTCATCATCATCATCATCTTCATCATCTTCTTCATCTTCTTCATCATCCTCATCCTGAGCCTTCCTCCCATGCCCCTCCCCCTCCTCATCACCCTCAGTCCCTCCCCTGCTCTTCCTCCTTCCTCTCCCTCCTCTTCCTCTCTGCGTGTCCCTTGGGTGGGGCTCAGGGTGCCCTGGGGGCGGGGCCAGGGGGTCCCCACCCTCTGACCCCTCCCATTCCCCTCCCCCCCCCAGCCCGGAGACGGGAATTCAACCGGGAGCAGCGATTCTACAAGGTACCCGGACGCCTGGGTCCCTCCCCGAACTCCTGGGTCCCTCCCCGAACTCCTGGGTCCCCTCCCCAGACTCCTGGGTCCCCCCCCAAACTCCTGGGTCCCTCCCCGAACTCCTGGGTCCCTCCCCGGACACCTGGGTCCCTGTGAACTCCTGGGTTCCCCCCGAACGCCTGGGTCCCCCCGAACGCCTGGGTCCCCCCAAACTCCTAGGTCTCCCCGAACGCCTGGGTCCCCCTGAACTCCTGGGTCCCCCCGAACGCCTGGGTCCCCCGAACACCTGGGTCCCCATGAACTCCTGGGTCCCTCCCCAAACTCCTCGGTCCCTCCCCGAACGCCTGGGTCCCCCCCGAACGCCTGGGTCCCCCCCCGAACGCCTGGGTCCCCCGAACGCCTGGGTCCCCCGAACACCTGGGTCCCCATGAACTCCTGGGTCCCTCCCCGAACACCTGGGTCCCTCCCCGGACGCCTGGGTCCCTGTGAACTCCTGGGTCCCACCCCAAACTCCTGGGTCCCTCCCCGAACTCCTAGGTCTCCCCGAACGCCTGGGTCCCCCGAACGCCTGGGTCCCCATGAACTCCTGGGTCCCTCCCCAAACTCCTGGGTCCCCCAAGAACGCGTCCGTCCCCCCCGAACTCCTGGGTCCTTCCCCGAACTCCTGGGTCCCTCCCCGAACGCCTGGGTCCCCCCCGAACGCCTGGGTCCCTCCCCGAACGCCTGGGTCCCTCCCCAAACGCCTGGGTCCCCCCGAACGCCTGGGTCCCCCCGAACTCCTAGGTCTCCCCGAACGCCTGGGTCCCCCGAACGCCTGGGTCCCCCCGAACTCCTGGGTCCCCCGAACGCCTGGGTCCCCCGAACACCTGGGTCCCTGTGAACGCCTGGGTCCCTGTGAACGCCTGGGTCCCTCCCCGAACGCCTGGGTCCCCCCGAACTCCTAGGTCTCCCCGAACGCCTGGGTCCCCCCCGAATGCCTGGGTCCCTGTGAACGCCTGGGTCCCCCCCGAACGCCTGGGTCCCCCCCGAACGCCTGGGTCCCCCGAACGCCTGGGTCCCCCCCGAACTCCTGGGTCCCCCCCGAATGCCTGGGTCCCCTGAACACCTAGGTCCCCATGAACTCCTGGGTCCTTCCCCGAACTCCTGGGTCCCCCCCAAACTCCTGGGTCCCCCGAACGCCTGGGTCCCCCCCGAACGCCTGGGTCCCCTGAACACCTGGGTCCCCATGAACTCCTGGGTCCTTCCCCGAACTCCTGGGTCCCCCCCGAACGCCTGGGTCCCCCGAACGCCTGGGTCCCCCCCGAACGCCTGGGTCCCCCCCGAACTCCTGGGTCCCCCGAACGCCTGGGTCCCCTGAACACCTGGGTCCCCATGAGCTCCTGGGTCCTTCCCCGAACTCCTGGGTCCCCCCCGAACGCCTGGGTCCCCCCCGAACGCCTGGGTCCCTCCCCGAACTCCTGGGTTCCCCGAACGCCTGGGTCCCCTGAACACCTGGGTCCCTGTGAACGCCTGGGTCCCCCCCGGACGCCTGGGTCCCCCGAACACCTGGGTCCCCATGAACTCCTGGGTCCTTCCCCGAACTCCTGGGTCCCCCCCGAACGCCTGGGTCCCCCGAACACCTGGGTCCCCATGAACTCCTGGGTCCCTCCCCAAACTCCTCGGTCCCTCCCCGAACGCCTGGGTCCCCCCCGAACGCCTGGGTCCCCCCCGAACGCCTGGGTCCCCCCGCAGCGCGTGGGCTGCGGGTCGTGCGGCGCGTGTCTCCTCCCCCGCGACTGCGGCATCTGCAGCGCCTGCGCCCGCCCCTCCCCCGCCAAGTGCCTCCTGCGCCGCTGCCTGCGCATCGTCAAGAAGGTAACGAGCCCCGAGGGCCCAACCCCCACAATGCCCCACGTGGACCCCACTGACCCCCACTGACCCCCATTGACACCCATTGATCACCATTGACATCCATTGATCCCCCATTGATCCCCATTGATCCCCCATTGATCCCCCCATTCATCCCCCATTGATCCCCCCATTCATCCCCATTGACCTCCCATTGACTCCCCATTGACGCCCATTGACCCCCATTGATCCCCATTGATCCCCATTGACACCCATTGATCCCCATTGACCTCCCATTGACAACAGTTGATCCCCATTGACCCCCATTGACCCCCATTGCTCCCCATTGACCCCCCATTGACACCCATTGATCCCCATTGACCTCCCCTTGACATCCATTGATCCCCATTGACCCCCATTGATCCCCATTGACCTCCCATTGACCTCCCTTTGATTCCCCATTGATCCCCATTGACCTCCCATTGACCCCCATTGACCCCCATTGACATCCATTGACCCCCATTGATCCCCATTGACCCCCATTGACCCCCATTGACCCCCATTGATCCCCGTTGGCCCCCCATTGATCCCCATTGACCCCCATTGACATCCATTGATCCCCATTGACATCCATTGATGCCCATTGGTCCCCCATTGGTCCCCCATTGATCCCACATTGACCCCCATTGACATCCATTGACCCCCATTGACGCCCATTGACCCCCATTGATCCCCATTAATCCCCATTGACCTCCCATTGACATCAGTTGATCCCCATTGACCCCCATTGACCCCCATTGATCCCCGTTGGCCCCCCATTGACACCCATTGATCCCCATTGACCTCCCCTTGACATCCATTGATCCCCATTGACCCCCATTGATCCCCATTGACCCCCATTGATCCCCATTGACCTCCCATTGATATCCATTGGCCCCCATTGACTCCCCATTGACTCCCCATTGACTCCCCATTGACCCCCATTGATCCCCATTGACCCCCATTGACATCCATTGATCCCCACTGACGCCCATTGATCCCACATTGACCCCCATTGATCCCCGTTGGCCCCCCATTGACCCCCATTGATCCCCATTGACCCCCATTGATTCCCGTTGGCCCCCCATTGACCCCCATTGACATCCATTGATCCCTATTGATTCCCCATTGACATCCATTGACCCCCATTGATCCCCGTTGGCCCCCCATTGACCCCCATT
The DNA here is from genome assembly GCF_036013475.1 of Columba livia. Taxonomy (NCBI): domain Eukaryota; kingdom Metazoa; phylum Chordata; class Aves; order Columbiformes; family Columbidae; genus Columba; species Columba livia. The sequence continues at coordinate 98,409 of NC_088638.1, read as the reverse complement.
GACATCCATTGATCCCCGTTGACCTCCCATTGACATCCATTGACACCCATTGACCCCCATTGATCCCCATTGACCCCCGTTGACCTCCCATTGACATCCATTGATGCCCATTGACCCCCATTGACCCCCATTGATCCCCATTGACCTCCATTGATCCCCATTGACCCCCATTGACTCCCCATTGACCCCCATCGACCCCCGTTGACCCCCATTGACACCCATTGACACCCATTGACCCCCATTGACCCCCATTGACCCCCATTGACCCCCATTGACATCCATTGATCCCCATTGATCCCCATTGGCCCCCATTGACCTCCCATTGACCCCCATTGACCCCCATTGACATCCACTGACCCCCACTGACCCCCACTGACCCCCATTGATCCCCATTGACCTCCCATTGACTCCTTATTGACTCCCCATTGACCCCCATTGATCCCCGTTGGACCCCCATTGACCCCCATTGACATCCATTGATCCCTATTGATTCCCCATTGACATCCATTGACCCCCATTGATTCCCGTTGGCCCCCCATTGACCCCCATTGACATCCATTGATCCCTATTGATTCCCCATTGACATCCATTGACCCCCATTGATCCCCGTTGGCCCCCCATTGACCCCCATTGACATCCATTGATCCCCGTTGACTTCCCATTGACATCCATTGACACCCATTGACCCCCATTGACCCCCATTGATCCCCATTGACTCCCCATTGACCCCCATTGACCCCCGTTGACATCCATTGACCCCCATTGACCCCCATTGACCCCCGTTGACCCCCATTGACCCCCATTGACCCCCATTGACCCCCGTTGACCCCCATTGACCCCCATTGACCCCCATTGATTCCCGGTGGCCCCCCATTGACCCCCATTGACATCCATTGATCCCCATTGACCCCCATTGACCCCCATTGATCCCCCATTGATCCCCATTGATCCCCATTGACCCCCGTTGACCCCCATTGACCTCCATTGATCCCCATTGACCTCCATTGACATCGATTGATCCCTATTGATTCCCCATTGACCCCCATTGACATCCATTGACATCCATTGATCCCCATTGACCTCCCATTGATCCCCATTGACCCCCATTGATCCCTATTGATTCCCCATTGATCCCCATTGACCTCCCATTGATCCCCCATTGATCCCCATTGACCTCCATTGACCTCCATTGATCCCCATTGACCTCCCATTGACATCCATTGATCCCCATTGGCCCCCCATTGATCCCACATTGACCCCCATTGATCCCCGTTGGCCCCCCATTGACCCCCATTGACATCCGTTGGTCCCCCATTGACCTCCCATTGACATCCGTTGGTCCCCGTTGCCCCCCCATTGATCCCACATTGACCCCCATTGACATCCATTGATCCCAATTGGTCCCCCATTGACCCCCATGTCCCCCATATCCTGATGTCCCCCATTACCCCCATTGCCCCCCATATCCCCATTGTCCCCATTGTCCCCCATGTCCCCCATGTCCCCCTTTACCCCATTACCCCCATTGCCCCCATGTACCCCATGTCCCCCATTACCCCCATGTCCCCCATTACCCCCATGTCCCCCATTGCCCCCCATGTCCCCTGTTGCCCCCATGTCCCCCATGTCCCCCTTTACCCCATTATCCCCATTGCCCCCATGTCCCCCATTACCCCCATTACCCCATTACCCCCCATATCCCCATGTCCCCCATTACCCCCATGTCCCCATTACCCCTCATTACCCCCATTGTCCCCCATGTCCCCATTGTCCCCCATGTCCCCCATGTCCCCATTGTCCCCATTGTCCCCATTGCCCCCCATGTCCCCCATGTCCCCATATCCCCATTGTCCCCCATTGTCCCCATTGCCCCCCATATCCCCATTGTCCCCATTGTCCCCCATGTCCCCCATTGCCCCCCATGTCCCCCATATCCTGATGTCCCCCATTACCCCCATTGTCCCCCATGTCCCCCATTACCCCCCATGTCCCCCATGTCCCCATGTCCCCCATTGCCCCCATTGCCCCCCATGTCCCCCATATCCTGATGTCCCCCATGTCCCCCATTACCCCCATATCCCCATTGTCCCCATTGTCCCCCATTGCCCCCCATGTCCCCATTGTCCCCATTGCCCCCCATGTCCCCCATGTCCCCATTGTCCCCATGTCCCCCATTACCCCCCATTACCCCCATGTCCCCCATTGCCCCCCATGTCCCCCATGTCCCCCTTTACCCCCCATTGCCCCATTGCCCCCCATGTCCCCCATTGCCCCCATGTCCCCCATTACCCCCCATTACCCCCATGTCCCCCATTGCCCCCCATGTCCCCCATGTCCCCCTTTACCCCCCATTGCCCCATTGTCCTCATGTCCCCCATTGCCCCCCATATCCTGATGTCCCCCATTACCCCATTGTCCACCATGTCCCCCATGTCCCCCTTTACCCCCCGTTGCCCCCCATGTCCCCCATGTCCCCCTTTACCCCATTACCCCCATTGCCCCCATGTCCCCCATTACCCCCATGTCCCCCATTACCCCCATTACCCCCATATCCCCATTACCCCCCATGTCCCCCATTACCCCATTGCCCCCCATTGCCCCCCATGTCCCTTGTTACCCCCCATGTCCCCCATTGCCCCCCATGTCCCCATTGTCCCCATTGTCCCATTACCCCCCATTACCCCACTGTCCCCCATATCCCCATTGCCCCCCATGTCCCCATTGTCCCATTACTCCCCATGTCCCATTGTCCCCCATTGTCCCCCATTACCCCTCATTACCCCCATGTCCCCCATTGCCCCCATTGTCCCCCATGTTCCCATTGTCCCCATTGTCCCCCATATCCCCCATGTCCCCCATGTCCCCCTTTACCCCATTACCCCCATTGTCCCCCATGTCCCCCATGTCCCCATTGTCCCCATTGTCCCCATTGCCCCCCATGTCCCCCATTACCCCCATGTCCCCATGTCCCCCATTACCCCATTGCTCCCCATTACCCCCATGTCCCCCATTGCCCCCCATTACCCCCATGCCCCCCATGTCCCCCATTGCCCCCCATGTCCCATTGTCCCCCATTGTCCCATTAACCCCAAGTCCCATTGTCCCCCATGTCCCCCATTACCCCATTGTCCCCCATGTCCCCCATTTCCCCCCATGTCCCCCATTGCCCCCCATGTCCCCCATTGCCACCCATGTCCTCCATGTCCCCCATTGCCCCCATTGCCCCCCATGTCCCATTGCCCCCCATGTCCCATTGCCCCCCATATCCCCATTGTCCCCATTGTCCCCATTGTCCCCCATGTCCCCCATTGCCCCCCATGTCCCCCATATCCTGATGTCCCCCATTACCCCCATTGTCCCCCATGTCCCCCATTACCCCCCATGTCCCCCATGTCCCCATGTCCCCATGTCCCCCATTACCCCCATGTCCCCCATTACCCCCATTGCCCCCCATGTCCCCCATGTCCCCATGTCCCCATTGTCCCATTACCCCCCATTACCCCCACTGTCCCCCATATCCCCATTGTCCCCCATGTCCCCCATGTCCCCCATTGCCCCCCATGTCCCCATTGTCCCCATTGTCCCCATGTCCCCCATGTCCCCCATTACCCCATTGCCCTCCATGTCCCCCATGTCCCCCATTACCCCCATATCCCCATTGTCCCCATTGCCCCCCATGTCCCCATGTCCCCATTGTCCCCATGTCCCCCATTGTCCCCCATGTCCCCCATTACCCCCATATCCCCATTGTCCCCATTGCCCCCCATGTCCCCATTGTCCCCATTGTCCCTCATTGCCCCCCATGTCCCCCATTACCCCCATTGCCCCCCATGTCCCCCATTGCCCGCCATGTCCCCATTGCCCCCCATGTCCCCATTGTCCCCATTGTCCCCATGTCCCCCATGTCCCCCATTACCCCATTACTCCCCATGTCCCCCATTGTCCCCCATATCCCCATTGTCCTCATTGTCCCCCATATCCCCATTGCCCCCCATGTCCCCCATTACCCCCATATCCCCATTGTCCCCATTGCCCCCCATGTCCCCATTGTCCCCCATGTCCCCCATTGTCCCCATTGTCCCCCATGTCCCCCATTGTCCCCCATGTCCCCCATGTCCCCCATGTCCCCCATTGCCCCCCATGTCCCCCATGTCCCCCATTGCCCCCCATTGCCCCCCATGTCCCCCATTGTCCCCCATGTCCCCATGTCCCCCATGTCCCCCATTGCCCCCCATGTCCCCCATGTCCCCCATTGCCCCCCATGTCCCCCATATCCCCATTGTCCCCATGTCCCCCCATGTCCCCCATGTCCCCCATTGCCCCCCATGTCCCCCCATGTCCCCATTGTCCCCATGTCCCCCCATTTCCCCCATTGTCCCCCATGTCCCTCATGTCCCCCTTTACCCCCCATTGCCCCCCATGTCCCCCATTACCCCCATTACCCCATTGTCCCCATGTCCCCCATTGCCCCCCATGTCCCCCATATCCTGATGTCACCCATTACCCCCATGTCCCCCCATGTCCCCCATTACCCCCCATGTCCCCCATGTCCCCCATTAACCCCCATATCCCCATTACCCCTCATTACCCCCATGTCCCCCATGTCCCCCATGTCCCCCATGTCCCCCATGTCCCCATTGTCCCCATTGTCCCCATTGCCCCCCATGTCCCCATTGCCCCCCATGTCCCCCATTGCCCCCCATGTCCCCATTGTCCCCATTGCCCCCCATGTCCCCATGTCCCCATTGTCCCCCATGTCCCCATTGTCCCCATGTCCCCCCACGTCCCCATTGTCCCCATTGCCCCCCACGTCCCCAATTACCCCCTTTACCCCATTACCCCCATTGCCCCCCATGTCCCCCATTACCCCCATTACCCCCATTACCCCTCATTACCCCCATGTCCCCCATTGTCCCCATTGTCCCCCATTGCCCCCATGTCCCCCATGCCCCCCATATCCCCATTGCCCCCCATGTCCCCATTGTCCCCATTGCCCCCCATGTCCCCATTGTCCCCATGTCCCCATTGTCCCCATGTCCCCATTGCCCCCCATGTCCCCATTGTCCCCATTGCCCCCCATGTCCCCCATGTCCCCCATGTCCCCCATGTCCCCCATTGCCCCCCATATCCCCATGTCCCCCATTGCCCCCCATGTCCCCCATATCCTGATGTCCCCCATGTCCCCCATATCCCCATTGCCCCCCATGTCCCCCATTGCCCCCCATGTCCCCATTGTCCCCCATATCCCCATTGCCCCCCATGTCCCCATTGTCCCCATGTCCCCATGTCCCCCATGTCCCCCATTACCCCCATATCCCCATTACCCCCATTGTCCCCCATTGCCCCCCATGTCCCCATGTCCCCATTGCCCCCCATGTCCCCATTGTCCCCATTGTCCCCCATGTCCCCATTGTCCCCATGTCCCCCCATGTCCCCCATTGTCCCCATTGCCCCACATATCCCCATTGTCCCCATGTCCCCCCATGTCCCCCATGTCCCCCATTGTCCCCCATGTTCCCCATATCCCCATGTCCCCCATTGCCCCCCATGTCCCCATTGTCCCCATTGTCCCCCATTGCCCCCCATGTCCCCCATGTCCCCCATGTCCCCCCATGTCCCCATTGCCCCCCATGTCCCCATGTCCCCCATGTCCCCATGTCCCCATTGTCCCCCATGTCCCCCATTGTCCCCCATGTCCCCCATTGCCCCCCATGTCCCCATGTCCCCATTGTCCCCCATGTCCCCATTGTCCCCATTGCCCCCTATATCCCCATGTCCCCCATTACCCCCATATCCCTATTGCCCCCCATGTCCCCATTGTCCCCCATGTCCCCCATTGCCCCCCATTACCCCCATTGCCCCCCATGTCCCCATTGTCCCCATTGTCCCCATTGTCCCCCATTGCCCCCCATTACCCCCATTGCCCCCCATGTCCCCATTGTCCCCATTGTCCCCCATGTCCCCATTGTCCCCATTGCCCCCCATGTCCCCCATGTCCCCCATGTCCCCCCATGTCCCCATTGCCCCCCATGTCCCCCATGTCCCCATGTCCCCCATGTCCCCATGTCCCCATTGTCCCATTACCCCCCATTACCCCCACTGTCCCCCATATCCCCATTGTCCCCATTGTCCCCATGTCCCCCATTGCCCCCTTTACCCCCATGTCCCCCATTACCCCCATTACCCCATTGCCCCCCATGTCCCCCATGTCCCCATATCCCCATTGTCCCCATGTCCCCCATTGTCCCCATTGCCCCCATTGCCCCCCATGTCCCCATTGCCCCCCATTGCCCCCATTGCCCCCCATGTCCCCATGTCCCCATTGCCCCCCATTGTCCCCATTACCCCCCATGTCCCCCATGTCCCCATTACCCCCATTGCCCCCATTACCCCCATATCCCCATTGCCCCCCATGTCCCCATTGCCCCCCATGTCCCCATTGTCCCCATGTCCCCATGTCCCCCATGTCCCCCATTACCCCCATATCCCCATTACCCCCATGTCCCCCATTGTCCCCATTGTCCCCATTGCCCCCCATGTCCCCCATGTCCCCCATTACCCCATTACTCCCCATGTCCCCCATGTCCCCCATTGCCCCCCATGTCCCCCATTGCCCCCCATGTCCCCATTGTCCCCATGTCCCCATGTCCCCCATGTCCCCCATGTCCCCCATTGCCCCCCATGTCCCCCATTGCCCCCCATGTCCCCATTGTCCCCATGTCCCCATGTCCCCCATGTCCCCCATGTCCCCCATTACCCCATTACTCCCCATGTCCCCCATATCCCCATTGCCCCCCATGTCCCCCCATGTCCCCGTTGTCCCCATGTCCCCCCATGTCCCCCCATATCCCCATTGCCCCCATTGTCCCCCATGTCCCCATTGTCCCCATTGTCCCCATTGCCCCCCATGTCCCCATTGCCCCCCATGTCCCCATTGTCCCCATTGTCCCATTACCCCCCATTACCCCCACTGTCCCCCATATCCCCATTGCCCCCCATGTCCCATTGTCCCATTACCCCCCATGTCCCATTGTCCCCCATGTCCCCCATTACCCCCATGTCCCCCATATCCCCATTACCCCTCATTACCCCCATGTCCCCCATTGTCCCCATTGTCCCCCATTGCCCCCATGTCCCCCATGCCCCCCATATCCCCATTGCCCCCCATGTCCCCATTGTCCCCATTGTCCCCCATGTCCCCCATTGCCCCCCATGTCCCCCATTGCCCCCCATGTCCCCATTGTCCCCATTGCCCCCCATGTCCCCCATGTCCCCATTGTCCCCATTGCCCCCCATGTCCCCATTGTCCCCATATCCCCATGTCCCCCATTACCCCCCATGTCCCCCATGTCCCCCATATCCTGATGTCCCCCATTACTCCCATTGTCCCCCATGTCCCCCATGTCCCCCATTGCCCCCCATGTCCCCCATTACCCCCATGTACCCCATGTCCCCCATTACCCCCATTACCCCCATATCCCCATTACCCCTCATTACCCCCATTGCCCCCCATGTCCCCCATGTCCCCCATGTCCCCCATTGCCCCCCATATCCCCATTGTCCCCATTGTCCCCATGTCCCCCATGTCCCCCATGTCCCCCATTACCCCCATATCCCCATTACCCCCCATGTCCCCCATGTCCCCATTACCCCCATTGCCCCCATTACCCCCATGTCCCCCATGTCCCCCATGTCCCCATATCCCCATTGTCCCCATTGTCCCCATGTCCCCCATTGCCCCCCATATCCCCATTGTCCCCATTGCCCCCCATATCCCCATTGTCCCCATTGCCCCCCATGTCCCCCATGTCCCCATTGTCCCCATTGCCCCCCATGTCCCCATTGTCCCCATATCCCCATGTCCCCCATTGCCCCCCACGTCCCCCATTACCCCCTTTACCCCATTACCCCCATTGCCCCCCATGTCCCCATGTCCCCCATTACCCCCATTACCCCCATATCCCCATTACCCCCATGTCCCCCCATGTCCCACATGCCCCCCATATCCCCATGTCCCCCATGTCCGCCATTGCCCCCCATTACCCCCATGTCCCCCATTGTCCCCCATGTCCCCCGTTACCCCCATTACCCCCATATCCCCATTACCCCTCATTACCCCCATGTCCCCCATATCCCCATTGTCCCCCATATCCCCATGTCCCCCATTACCCCCATATCCCCATTACCCCCATGCCCCCCATGTCCCCATGTCCCCCCATGTCCCCCATTGTCCCCATTGTCCCCATTGTCCCCGTGTCCGCAGGGCTGGGGCTGCGGGTCCTGCGGGGGCTGCCTGAGCACCGAGGATTGCGGGAGCTGCTGCTTCTGCCGGCGCCGCCTGCAGCCCGGGAGGAAGCGCCAGTGGAGGTGCCTGCGGCGCCGCTGCCTGCGCCCCCAGGTACACACAGCGCCCCATAGCGCCCCATAGATCACCCCATAGCGCCCCATAGAGCACCCCATAGCGCCCCCAGGTACACACAGCGCCCCACAGCGCCCCATAGAGCACCCCATAGCGCCCCATAGAGCACCCCATAGATCACCCCATAGAGCACCCCATAGATCACCCCATAGCGCCCCCAGGTACACACAGCGCCCCACAGCGCCCCATAGAGCCCCATAGCGCCCCATAGAGCACCCCATAGCGCCCCATAGCGCCCCCAGGTACACACAGCGCCCCATAGAGCACCCCAGAGCGCCCCATAGAGCACCATAGAGCCCCATAGATCACCCCATAGCGCCCCCAGGTACACACAGCGCCCCATAGAGCACCCCATAGATCACCCCATAGATCACCCCATAGTGCCCCCAGGTACACACAGCGCCCCACAGCACCCCACAGCGCCCCCAGGTACACACAGCGCCCCATAGAGCGCCCCATAGCGCCCCATAGATCACCCCATAGAGCACCCCATAGCGCCCCCAGGTACACACAGCGCCCCATAGAGCACCCCATAGCGCCCCATAGAGCACCCCACAGCGCCCCCAGGTACACACAGCGCCCCATAGCGCCCCAGAGCGCCCCATAGAGCACCATAGAGCACCCCATAGATCACCCCATAGCGCCCCCAGGTACACACAGCGCCCCACAGCGCCCCATAGCGCCCCATAGCGCCCCATAGCGCCCCATAGAGCACCCCAGAGCGCCCCATAGAGCACCCCAGAGCGCCCCCAGGTACACACAGCGCCCCATAGATCACCCCATAGAGCACCCAGGTACACACAGCGCCCCATAGCGCCCCATAGCGCCCCATAGCGCCCCATAGATCACCCCATAGAGCACCCCATAGCGCCCCCAGGTACACACAGCGCCCCATAGAGCACCCCATAGATCACCCCATAGAGCACCATAGAGCCCCATAGATCACCCCATAGCGCCCCCAGGTACACACAGCGCCCCATAGCGCCCCATAGATCACCCCATAGAGCACCATAGAGCCCCATAGATCACCCCATAGCGCCCCATAGAGCACCATAGAGCCCCATAGAGCACCCCAGAGCGCCCCCAGGTACACACAGCGCCCCAGAGATCACCCCATAGCGCCCCATAGCGCCCCATAGAGCACCCCATAGCGCCCCCAGGTACACACAGCGCCCCAGAGATCACCCCATAGATCACCCCATAGCGCCCCATAGCGCCCCATAGCGCCCCATAGAGCACCCCATAGAGCGCCCCACAGCGCCCCATAGCACCCCATAGAGCCCCATAGATCACCCCATAGTGCCCCCAGGTACACACAGCGCCCCATAGAGCACCCCATAGAGCACCCCATAGATCACCATAGAGCCCCATAGCGCCCCATAGATCACCCCATAGCGCCCCCAGGTACACACAGCGCCCCATAGCGCCCCATAGCGCCCCATAGCGCCCCATAGATCACCCCATAGCGCCCCCAGGTACACACAGCGCCCCATAGAGCACCCCATAGCGCCCCATAGAGCACCCCATAGCGCCCCCAGGTACACACAGCGCCCCATAGCGCCCCATAGATCACCCCATAGCGCCCCATAGAGCCCCATAGAGCGCCCCATAGATCACCCCACAGAGCCCCATAGAGCACCCCATAGCGCCCCCAGGTACACACAGCGCCCCATAGATCACCCCATAGTGCCCCATAGCGCCCCATAGAGCATCCCAGAGCGCCCCATAGAGCACCCCATAGAGCACCCCATAGAGCACCCCATAGAGCACCCCATAGTGCCCCATAGATCACCCCAGAGCGCCCCATAGAGCACCCCATAGCGCCCCATAGAGCCCCATAGAGCACCCCAGAGCGCCCCATAGCGCCCCATAGAGCACCCCATAGTGCCCCATAGCGCCCCATAGAGCACCCCATAGCGCCCCATAGATCACCCCATAGCGCCCCATAGTGCCCCATAGAGCACCCCATAGCGCCCCATAGATCACCCCATAGCGCCCCCAGGTACACACAGCGCCCCATAGCGCCCCATAGATCACCCCATAGCGCCCCATAGATCACCCCATAGCGTCCCATAGCGCCCCATAGCGCCCCATAGCGCCCCATAGATCACCATAGAGCCCCATAGATCACCCCATAGATCACCCCATAGAGCACCCCATAGCGCCCCCAGGTACACACAGCGCCCCATAGCGCCCCAGAGCGCCCCATAGCGCCCCATAGAGCACCCCACAGCGCCCCATAGCGCCCCATAGAGCACCCCATAGTGCCCCACAGCGCCCCATAGCGCCCCATAGCGCCCCATAGCGCCCCCAGGTACACACAGCGCCCCACAGCGCCCCATAGCACCCCATAGAGCACCATAGCGCCCCATAGAGCCCCATAGATCACCCCATAGATCACCCCATAGCGCCCCCAGGTACACACAGCGCCCCATAGCGCCCCATAGCGCCCCCAGGTACACACAGCGCCCCATAGCGCCCCATAGATCACCCCATAGATCACCATAGCGCCCCATAGAGCACCCCATAGCGCCCCCAGGTACACACAGCGCCCCACAGCGCCCCATAGAGCACCCCATAGATCACCATAGAGCCCCATAGATCACCCCATAGATCACCCCATAGAGCACCCCAGAGCGCCCCCAGGTACACACAGCGCCCCATAGAGCACCCCAGAGCGCCCCATAGCGCCCCATAGAGCACCATAGATCACCCCATAGAGCACCCCATAGATCACCCCATAGATCACCATAGAGCCCCATAGATCACCCCATAGCGCCCCCAGGTACACACAGCGCCCCATAGAGCACCCCATAGCGCCCCATAGAGCATCCCATAGCGCCCCATAGAGCACCATAGAGCACCCCATAGCGCCCCATAGATCACCATAGAGCCCCATAGATCACCCCATAGCGCCCCCAGGTACACACAGCGCCCCATAGCGCCCCATAGCGCACCATAGATCACCATAGAGCCCCATAGATCACCCCATAGATCACCCCATAGAGCACCCCATAGAGCGCCCCATAGCGCCCCATAGCGCCCCCAGGTACACACAGCGCCCCACAGCGCCCCATAGCGCCCCATAGATCACCATAGAGCACCCCATAGCGCCCCATAGAGCACCCCATAGAGCACCCCATAGCGCCCCCAGGTACACACAGCGCCCCATAGAGCACCCCAGAGCGCCCCATAGAGCACCCCATAGCGCCCCATAGAGCACCATAGAGCACCCCATAGCGCGCCATAGATCACCATAGAGCCCCATAGATCACCCCATAGCGCCCCCAGGTACACACAGCGCCCCATAGAGCACCCCAGAGCGCCCCATAGCGCCCCATAGATCACCCCATAGAGCACCCCATAGCGCCCCCAGGTACACACAGCGCCCCACAGCGCCCCATAGCGCCCCATAGCGCCCCATAGATCACCATAGAGCACCCCATAGCGCCCCATAGAGCACCCCATAGAGCACCCCATAGCGCCCCCAGGTACACACAGCGCCCCATAGCGCCCCATAGAGCCCCATAGAGCACCCCATAGCGCCCCATAGATCACCCCATAGAGCACCCCAGAGCGCCCCATAGATCACCCCATAGAGCACCCCAGAGCGCCCCATAGAGCACCCCATAGATCACCCCATAGCGCCCCATAGCGCCCCATAGAGCCCCATAGAGCCCCATAGAGCACCATAGAGCACCCCATAGCGCCCCATAGAGCATCCCATAGCGCCCCATAGAGCACCAGAGATCACCCCATAGTGCCCCATAGAGCACCCCAGAGCGCCCCAGAGATCACCCCATAGCGCCCCCAGGTACACACAGCGCCCCATAGCGCCCCATAGCGCCCCATAGAGCCCCATAGCGCCCCATAGAGCACCATAGAGCACCCCATAGCGCCCCCAGGTACACACAGCGCCCCACAGCGCCCCATAGCGCCCCATAGATCACCATAGAGCCCCATAGATCACCCCATAGCGCCCCCAGGTACACACAGCGCCCCATAGCGCCCCATAGCGCCCCATAGCGCCCCATAGATCACCATAGAGCCCCATAGATCACCCCATAGAGCGCCCCATAGATCACCCCATAGCACCCCATAGCGCACCCCATAGCGCCCCCAGGTACACACAGCGCCCCACAGCGCCCCATAGATCACCCCATAGCGCCCCATAGCACCCCATAGCGCCCCATAGCGCCCCATAGCGCCCCCAGGTACACACAGCGCCCCATAGCGCCCCATAGCGCCCCATAGAGCACCCCATAGCACCCCATAGATCACCCCATAGCGCCCCATAGATCACCATAGAGCGCCCCATAGAGCACCCCAGAGATAACCCCATAGCGCCCCATAGATCACCCCATAGTGCCCCCAGGTACACACAGCGCCCCAGAGCGCCCCATAGATCACCCCATAGCGCCCCATAGAGCATCCCAGAGATAACCCCATAGAGCACCCCATAGATCACCCCGTAGCGCCCCCAGGTACACACAGCGCCCCACAGCGCCCCACAGCGCCCCATAGCGCCCCATAGAGCCCCATAGATCACCCCATAGCGCCCCATAGAGCATCCCAGAGATAACCCCATAGTGCCCCATAGAGCCCCATAGAGCCCCATAGATCACCCCATAGCACCACCAGGTACACACAGCGCCCCACAGCGCCCCATAGATCACCCCATAGAGCCCCATAGCGCCCCCAGGTACACACAGCGCCCCATAGAGCGCCCCACAGCGCCCCATAGCGCCCCATAGAGCACCCCATAGAGCACCCCACAGCGCCCCCAGGTACACACAGCGCCCCATAGATCACCCCATAGATCACCCCATAGAGCACCCCATAGAGCACCCCATAGCACCCCCAGGTACACACAGCGCCCCATAGCGCCCCATAGAGCACCCCAGAGCGCCCCATAGCGCCCCATAGATCACCCCATAGATCACCCCATAGCGCCCCCAGGTACACACAGCGCCCCATAGCGCCCCATAGATCACCCCATAGCGCCCCATAGAGCACCCCATAGCGCCCCATAGCGCCCCATAGCGCCCCATAGATCACCCCATAGTGCCCCATAGATCACCCCATAGCACCCCATAGCGCCCCCAGGTACACACAGCGCCCCATAGCGCCCCATAGCGCCCCATAGATCACCCCATAGATCACCCCATAGCGCCCCCAGGTACACACAGCGCCCCATAGCGCCCCATAGATCACCCCAGAGCGCCCCATAGATCACCCCATAGCGCCCCCAGGTACACACAGCGCCCCACAGCGCCCCATAGAGCGCCCCATAGAGCACCAGAGATCACCCCATAGCGCCCCACAGCGCCCCATAGAGCACCACAGAGCGCCCCCAGGTACACACAGCGCCCCATAGCGCCCCATAGAGCGCCCCATAGAGCACCCCATAGCGCCCCATAGAGCACCCCATAGCGCCCCATAGAGCCCCATAGATCACCCCATAGCGCCCCCAGGTACAAACAGCGCCCCATAGATCACCCCATAGAGCACCCCATAGATCACCCCATACCGCCCCATAGCGCCCCATAGAGCCCCATAGAGCCCCATAGAGCACCCCACAGCGCCCCAGAGATCACCCCACGTCCCCCCCCATCTCTGACCTCTCCCCCTTTGTCCCCACAGAGGTCAGGGGTCACCAAGAAGCCGCCCCCCGGCCCCCGCAAACTGGCGCTGGTGAGTCCCGGACGCCTGGGTCCCTCCCGAACTCCTGGGTCCCTCCCCGAACTCCTGGGTCCCCAGAACTCCTGGGTCCCTCCCGAACTCCTGGGTCCCCAGAACTCCTGGGTCCCTCCCGAACTCCTGGGTCCCCAGAACTCCTGGGTCCCTCCCAGACTCCTGGGTCCCTCCCGAACTCCTGGGTCCCTCCCGGACTCCTGGGTCCCTCCCGAACTCCTGGGTCCCTCCCGAACTCCTGGGTCCCTCCCGGACTCCTGGGTCCCCAGAACTCCTGGATCACCCCCCGAACTCCTGGGTCCCCACCCCGGACTCCTGGGTCCCTCCCGAACTCCTGGGTCCCCAGAACTCCTGGGTCCCTCCCGGACGCCTGGGTCCCTCCCGAACTCCTGGGTCCCTCCCGAACTCCTGGGTCCCTCCCGGACTCCTGGGTCCCTTCCCGAACTCCTGGGTCCCTCGTGAACTCCTGGGTCCCTCCCGGACTCCTGGGTCCCTCCCGAACTCCTGGGTCCCTCCCGAACTCCTGGGTCCCTCCTGAACTCCTGGGTCCCACCCCGGACTCCTGGGTCCCTCCCCGAACTCCTGGGTCCCTCTCGGACTCCTGGGTCCCTCCCGAACTCCTGGGTCCCCAGAACTCCTGGGTCCCTCCCGAACTCCTGGGTCCCTCCCGAACTCCTGGGTCCCCAGAACTCCTGGGTCCCTCCTGAACTCCTGGGTCCCTCCTGAACTCCTGGGTCCCACCCCGGACTCCTGGGTCCCTCCCCGAACTCCTGGGTCCCTCCCGAACTCCTGGGTCCCTCCCGAACTCCTGGGTCCCCCCCCCGAACTCCTGGGTCCCTCCCGGACGCCTGGGTCCCTTCCGACCCCCTCCCCACCTTCCAGAAGCAGACAGCGAAGGAGAAGAAAAAACCGGGGAGACCCCCCAAGCACCCGGGGACGCGTGGGGGCGGGGTGAGTGCCGGACGCCTGGGTCCCTTCCCGGACACCTGGGTCCCTCCCGAACTCTTGGGTCCCTCCCGAACTCCTGGGTCCCCTTTTTCCCACCGGTGCAGCTATTAGGGACTGGGCGGGGCCGTAATGGTCCTAATAGCGGGGCCTAATGGGGCCGTAATGACGCTAATAGCCGCGCCAATGCTAATTGGGGGGGGGGGGGTACCGTAATGCTCCCAATAGCTGCTCCCGCACTAATGGGGGTGTCCAGGGCACCGTAATGTCTCTAATAGTGGGGGGGGGGTGTACCGTAATACCCATAATAGCTGCCCAGGGGCTTAATATTGGGGTTCAGGTATAAGAATTGGGGGGGGGGTGGTACCGTAACAGCCTTAATAGCTGCTCATGAGGTTGTAATGTTGGGGTTCGGGTGCCGTAAAGCCCCTAATAGCTGCCCATAGGGTTGTAATGTTGGGGTTCGAGTACCGTAACACCCCTAATAGCTGCTCCAGAGCTTTCTATCAGGGTCAGAAGTACCATAATAGAGGGGTGAAGGTACCGTAATGTGTCTAATATGGGCACCTAGAACCCATAGTAGTGGTGCACAAGTACCGTATTGGTTCTAATAGTGGGACCTGATTACCGTAATGCTCCTAATAGCTGCTCCAGCGCTTCCTATTAGGGTCAGAATTACCGTAATAGAGGGGTGAAGGTACCGTAATGTGTCTAATATAGGCACCTAGAGCCCATAATAGTGGCACTCAAGTACCCTATTCATTCTAATAGTGGGGCCTGATTACCGTAACACCCCTAATAGCTGCTCCAGAGTTTTTTATCAGGGTCAGAATTACCGTAATAGAGGGCTGAATGTACCGTAATGTGTCTAATATTGGCTCCTAGAGCCCATAGTACTGGTGCACAAGTACCGTATTCATTCTAATAGTGGGACCTGAATACCGTAATGCTCCTAATAGCTGCTCCATAACTTTCTAGCGGGATCAGAATTACCATAATAGAGGCGTGAATGTACCGTAATGTGTCTAATATTGGCACCTAGAACCCATAGTAGTGGTGCACAAGTACCGTATTAATTCTAATAGTGGGACCTGATTGCCATAATGCTCCTAATAGCTGCTCCAGCGCTTTCTATTAGGGTCAGAATTACCGTAATAGAGGGGTGAAAGTACCGTAATGTGTCTAATATTGGCACCTAGAGCCCATAATAGTGGCAGACAAATACCGCATTAATTCTAATAGTGGGGCCTGTGTACCGTAGTGCTCTTAATAGTTGCTCCATAACTTTATATGAAGGTCAAAATTACCATAATAGAGGGGTGAAGGTACCGTAATGTGTCTAATATTGGCACCTAGAGCCCATAATAGTGGCAGACAAGTACCATATTCATTCTAATAGTGGGGCCTGTGTACCGTAACACCCCTAATAGCTGCTAAAGAGTTTTTTATGCGGGTCAGAATTACCGTAATAGAGGGGTGAATGTACCGTAATGTGTCTAATATGAGCACCTAGAGTCCATAGTAGTGGTGCACAAGTACCATATTGATTCTAATACTGGGGCCTGTGTACCGTAATGCTCCTAATAGCTGCTCTAGGGCTTTCTATTAAGGTCAGAAGTACCATAATAGACAGGTGAATGTACCGTAATGTGTCTAATATTGGCACCTAGAACCCATAGTAGTGGTGCACAAGTACCATATTGATTCTAATACTGGGGCCTGTGTACCGTAATGCTCCTAATAGCTGCTCTAGAGCTTTCTATTAGGGTCAGAGGTACCATAATAGAGGGGTGAATGTACCGTAATGTGTCTAATATTGGCACCTAGAGCCCATAGTAGTGGTGCACAAATACCATATTGGTTCTATTAGTGGGACCTGATTACCATAATGCTCCTAATAGCTGCTCCAGAACTTTCTAGCGGGATCAGAATTACCATAATAGAGGGGTGAATGTACCGTAATGTGTCTAATATAGGCACCTGGAGCCCATAATAGTGGCACTCAAGTACCGTATTAATTCTAATAGTGGGGCCTGATTACCGTAACACCCCTAATAGCTGCTAAAGAGTTTTTTATGCGGGTCAGAATTACCATAATAGAGGGGTGAATGTACCGTAATGTGTCTAATATTGGCACCTAGAGCCCATAATAGTGGTGCACAAGTACCGTATTCATTCTAATAGTGGGACCTGATGACCGTAATGCTCCTAATAGCTGCTCCTGGGCTTTCTATTAGGATCAAAAGTACCATAATAGAGGGGTGGAGGTACCGTAATGTCTCTAATATTGACACCTAGAGCCCATAATAGTGGCACTCAAGTACCGTATTCATTCTAATAGTGGGGCCTGATTACCGTAACACCCCTAATAGCTACTCCAGAGTTTTTTATGAGGGTCAGAATTACCGTAATAGAGGGGTGAATGTACCGTAATGTCTCTAATATTGGCACCTAGAGCGCATAATAGCGGTACATGAGTACCGTATTCATTCTAATAGTGGGGTCTGCGTACCGTAATGCTCCTAATAGTTGCTCCATAACTTTATATGAAGGTCAGAATTGCCATAATAGACGGGTGAAGGTACCGTAATGTGTCTAATATAGGCACCTAGAGCCCATAATAGTGCCACTCAAGTACCATATTAATTCTAATAGTGGGACCTGATGACCGTAATGCTCCTAATAGCTGCTCCTGGGCTTTCTATTAGGATCAGAAGTACCATAATAGAGGGGTGGAGGTACCGTAATGTCTCTAATATAGGCACCTAGAGCCCATAATAGTGGCACTCAAGTACCGTATTCATTCTAATAGTGGGGTCTGTGTACTGTAACACCCCTAATAGCTGCTCCAGAGTTTTTTATCAGGGTCAGAATTACCGTAATAGAGGGGTGAATGTACCGTAATGTGTCTAATATTGGCACCTAGAGCCCATAGTAGTGGTGCACAAGTACCATATTGATTCTAATACTGGGGCCTGTGTACCGTAATGCTCCTAATAGCTGCTCTGGGGCTTTTTATTAAGGTTAGAAGTACCATAATAGAGGGGTGAATGTACCGTAATGTGTCTAATATGGGCACCTAGAGCCCATAGTAGTGGTGCACAAGTACCATATTAATTCTAATAGTGTCACCTGAATACCGTAATGCTCCTAATAGCTGCTCCAGCATTTTCTATTAAGGTCAGAATTACCGTAATAGAGGGGTGAAAGTACCGTAATGTGTCTAATATTGGCACCTAGAGCCCATAATAGTGGTGCACAAGTACCGTATTAATTCTAATAGTGGGACCTGATGACCGTAATGCTCCTAATAGCTGCTCCTGCGCTTTCTATCAGGGTCAGAATTACCATAATAGAGGAGTGAATGTACCGTAATGTGTCTAATATTGGCACCTAGAGCCCATAATAGTGGTACTCAAGTACCATATTAATTCTAATAGTGGGGCCTGATGACCGTAATGCTCCTAATAGCTGCTCCAGTGCTTTCTATTAGGGTCAGAATTACCATAATAGAGGGGTGAAGGTACCGTAATGTGTCTAATATTGGCACCTAGAGCCCATAATAGTGGCAGACAAGTACCATATTCATTCTAATAGTGGGGCCTCATTACCGTAACACCCCTAATAGCTGCTAAAGAGTTTTTTATTAGGGTCAGAATTACCATAATAGAGGGGTGAATGTACCGTAATGTCTCTAATATTGGCACCTAGAGTCCATAATAGTGGTGCAGAAGTACCGTATTCATTCTAATAGTGGGACCTGATGACCGTAATGCTCCTAATAGCTGCTCCAGGGCTTTCTATTAGGATCAGAAGTACCATAATAGAGGGGTGGAGGTACCGTAATGTCTCTAATATAGACACCTAGAGCCCATAATAGTGGCAGACAAGTACCATATTCATTCTAATAGTGGGGCCTGTGTACCGTAACACCCCTAATAGCTGCTCCAGAGTTTTTTATGAGAGTCAGAATTACCATAATAGAGGGGTGAATGTACCGTAATGTGTCTAATATTGGCTCCTAGAGCCCATAGTAGTGGTGCACAAGTACCGTATTGGTTCTAATAGTGGGACCTGATTACCGTAATGCTCCTAATAGCCGCTCCAGCACTTCCTATTAGGGTCAGAATTACCGTAATAGAGGGGTGAAGGTACCGTAATGTGTCTAATATTGGCACCTAGAGCGCATAATAGCGGTACATGAGTACCGTATTCATTCTAATAGTGGGGTTTTGGTACCGTAATGCTCCTAATAGTTGCTCCGTAACATTATATGAAGGTCAGAATTGCCATAATAGATGGGTGAATGTACCGTAATGTGTCTAATATTGGCTCCTAGAGCCCATAGTAGTGGTGCACAAGTACCGTATTGGTTCTAATAGTGCGACCTGATTACCCTAATGCTCCTAATAGCTGCTCCAGGGCTTTTTATTAGGGTCAGAATTACCGTAATAGGGGGTTGAATGTACCGTAATGTGTCTAATATTGGCACCTAGAGCCCATAGTAGTGGTGCACAAGTACCGTATTAATTCTAATAGTGGGACCTGATTGCCATAATGCTCCTAATAGCTGCTCCAGCGCTTTCTATTAGGGTCAGAATTACCATAATAGAGGGGTGAATGTACCGTAATGTCTCTAATATTGGCACCTAGAGCGCATAATAGCGGTACATGAGTACCGTATTCATTCTAATAGTGGGGCTTCGGTACCGTAATGCTCCTAATAGTTGCTCCATAACTTTATATGAAGGTCAGAATTGCCATAATAGATGGGTGAAGGTACCGTAATGTCTCTAATATAGGCACCTAGAGCCCATAATAGTGGTACTCAAGTACCGTATTAATTCTAATAGTGGGGCCTGTGTACCGTAGTGCTCCTAATAGTTGCTCCATAACTTTATATGAAGGTCAGAATTACCGTAATAGAGGGCTGAAGGTACCGTAATGTCTCTAATATAGGCACCTAGAGCCCATAATAGTGGCAGACAAGTACCCTATTCATTCTAATAATGGGGCCTGATTACCGTAACACCCCTAATAGCTACTCCAGAGTTTTTTATGAGGGTCAGAATTACCGTAATAGAGGAGTCAATGTACCGTAATGTCTCTAGTATTGGCACCTAGAGCCCATAGTAGTGGTGCACAAGTACCGTATTCATTCTAATAGTGGGGCCTGTGTACCATAGTGCACCTAATAGTTGCTCCATAACTTTATATGAAGGTCAAAATTACCGTAATAGAGGGGTGAATGTACCGTAATGTCTCTAATATAGGCACGTAGAGACCATAATAGTGGCAGACAAGTACCCTATTCATTCTAATAGTGGGGCCTGATTACCGTAACACTCCTAATAGCCGCTCCAGCACTTCCTATTAGGGTCAGAATTACCGTAATAGACGGCTGAATATACCGTAATGTGTCTAATATTGGCACCTAGAGCCAATACTAGCAGCACAAAAATACCATATTCATACTAATAGTGGTGTCTGGCTACCGTAATGCTCCTAATAGCTGCTCCAGCGCTTTCTATTAAGGTCAGAATTACTATAATAGAGGGGTGAAAGTACCGTAATGTGTCTAATATAGGCACCTAGAGCCCATAATAGTGCCACTCAAGTACCATATTAATTCTAATAGTGGGACCTGATGACCGTAATGCTCCTAATAGCTGCTCCAGAGCTTTTTATGAGGGTCAGAATTACTGTAATAGAGGGCTGAATGTACCGTAATGTGTCTAATATTGGCTCCTAGACCCCATAGTAGTGGTGCACAAGTACCGTATTCATTCTAATAGTGGGACCTGAATACCGTAATGCTCCTAATAGTTGCTCCATAACTTTATATGAAGCTCAAAATTACCATAATAGAGGGGTGAAGGTACCGTAATGTCTCTAATATAGGCACCTAGAGCCCATAATAGTGACACTCAGGTACCGTATTAATTCTAATAGTGGGACCTGAATACTGTAATGCTTCTAATAGCTGCTCCAGCACTTTCTATTAAGGTTAGAATTACTGTAATAGAGGGGTGAACGTACCGTAATGTGTCTAATATTGGCACCTAGAGTCCATAATAGTGGTGCACAAGTACCATATTAATTCTAATAGTGGGACCTGATGACCGTAATGTTCCTAATAGCTGCTCCTGGGCTTTCTATTAGGGTCAGAAGTATCATAATAGAGGGGTGGAGGTACCGTAATGTCTCTAATATAGGCACCTAGAACCCATAATAGTGGCACTCAAGTACCGTATTAATTCTAATAGTGGGGCCTCATTACCGTAACACCCCTAATAGCTGCTCCAGAGTTTTTTATGAGGGTCAGAATTACCGTAATAGAGGGGTGAAGGTACCGTAATGTCTCTAATATAGGCACCTAGAGCCCATAGTAGCAGCACACACCTACCGTATATATTCTAATATTACCACCCCCACTACCATACCTCCCCTAATAGCTGCACCACCCCCACACCCCCCTCCCCCCCCCTCCTCACACCACCTCCCGCTACCGTAACGCCGCTAATAGCTGCTCACGCACTAATTCCCCGACTAACCCAGGGATGGGGTGTTGGGGTGGGTGGGCAAGAGGGTGATTTTTGGGGTGGGGGCGGGGTGACCCCCCCCCCCCCCCCCGCTTTGTGCCGCAGCGGAGCCGGCGCAACCGCCGTTGCGGGGCCTGTCCGGGCTGCGAGCGCCCGGCCGACTGCGGCCGCTGCGACTTCTGCCGCGACAAACCCAAGTTCGGCGGCCGCAACCGCAAGCGCCAGAAGTGCCGCTGGAGGCAATGCCTGCGCCGCGCCATGGTGGGTGCCGCCACCGACCCCCCCGGGGGCTCCCAGGAACCCCCAGTGGCTCCCAGTAACCCCCAATAGCTCCCAGTAGCCCCCAGTGGCTCCCAGTAGCCCCCAGTGGCTCCCAGTGGCCCCTAATGGTCCCCAGTAACCCCCAGTGGCTCCCAGTAACCCCTAATGGTCCCCAGTGGCTCCCAGTAACCCCCAGTGGCTCCCAGTAACCCCCAGTAGCTCCCAGTAACCCCCCAATAGCTCCCAGTAACCACCAGTGGCTCCCAGTAACCCACAATAGCTCCCAGTAACCCCCAGTGGCTCCCAGTAACCCCCAGTGGCTCCCAGTAGCTCCCAGTAACCCCTAATGGTCCCCAGTAACCCCCAGTGGCTCCCAGTAACCCCCAGTGGCTCCCAGTAGCTCCCAGTAACCTCCAGTGGCTCCCAGTAACCCCCAGTAGGTCCCAGTAACCCGCAGTGGCTCCCAGTAACCCGCAGTGGCTCCCAGTGACTCCTAATGGCTCCCAGTAACCCGCAATAGCTCCCAGTAGTTCCCAGTGGCTCCCAGTAGCTCCCAGTAACCCCCAGTGGCTCCCAGTAACCTGCAATAGCTCCCAGTAACCCCCAGTAGCTCCCAGTAACCCCCAGTGGCTCCCAGTAACCTGCAATAGCTCCCAGTAACCCCCAGTAGCTCCCAGTAACCCCCAGTAGCTCCCAGTAACCCCCAGTGGCTCCCAGTAACCCCTAATGGTCCCCAGTAACCCCCAGTAGCTCCCAGTAACCCCCCAGTGGCTCCCAGTAGCTCTCAGTGGCTCCTAATGATCCCCAGTAACCCCCAGTAGCTCCCAGTAACCCGCAATAGCTCCCAGTAGCTCCCAGTTACACCCAGTAACTCCCAGTAACCCCCAATAGCTCCCAGTAACCCCCCAATAGCTCCCAGTAACCCCCAGTGGCTTCTAATGGTCCCCAGTGGCTCCCAGTAACCCCCAGTAGCTCCCAGTAGCCCAATAGCTCTCAGTAGCCCAATAGCTCCCAGTAGCCCCCAGTGGCTCCCAGTAGCTCCCAGTGGCTCCCAGTAACCCGCAATAGCTCCCAGGAACCCCCAGTGGCTCCCAGTAGCTCCCAGTAACCACCAATAGCTCCCAGTAACCCCCAATAGCTCCCAATAGCCCCCAGTGGCTCCCAGTATCTCCCAATAACCCCCAGTAGCTCCCAGTATCTCCCAGTAACGCCCAGTAGCTCCCAGTGGCCCCTAATGGTCCCCAGTAACCCCCAGTAGCTCCCAGTAACCACCAGTGGCTCCCAGTAACCACCAATAGCTCCCACTAAACCCAATAGCTCCCAGTAACCCCCAGTAGCTCCCAGTAACCACCAATAGCTCCCAGTAGCTCCCAGTAACCCCTAATGGTCCCCAGTAACCCCCAGTAGCTCCCAGTGGCTCCTAATGGTCCCCAGTGGCTCCCAGTAACCCCCAGTAACCACCAGTGGCTCCCAGTAGCTCCCAGTAACCTCCAGTAGCTCCCAGTAACCTCCAATAGCTCCCAGTAACCCCCCAATAGCTCCCAGTAACCCGTAGTGGCTCCCAGTAGCTCCCAGTGGCTCCCAGTAACCCCCAGTGGCTCCCAGTAGCTCCCAGTAACCCCTAATGGTCCCCAGTAACTCCCAGTAACCCCCAGTGGCTCCCAGTAAACCCCAGTAGCTCCCAATAACCCCCAGTGGCTCCCAGTAGCTCCCAGTAACCCCTAATGGTCCCCAGTAACCCCCAGTAGCTCCCAGTGGCTCCTAATGGTCCCCAGTGGCTCCCAGTAACCCCCAGTAACCACCAGTGGCTCCCAGTAGCTCCCAGTAGCTCCCAGTGGCTCCCAGTAACCCACAGTGGCTCCCAGTAACCCACAGTGGCTCCCAGTAACCCCCAGTGGCTCCCAGTAGCCCCCAGTGGCTCCTAATGGTCCCCAGTAACTCCCAGTGGCTCCCAGTAGCTCCCACTAACTCCCAATAGCTCCCAGTAACCCAATAGCTCCCAGTAACTCAATAGCTTCCAGTAGCTCCCAGTAACCCCCAGTGGCTCCCAGTAGCTCCCAGTAGCTCCCAGTTACCCCTAATGGTCCCCAGTAACCCCCAGTAGCTCCCAGTAACCCCCCAGTGGCTCCCAGTAGCTCTCAGTGGCTCCTAATGATCCCCAGTAACCCCCAGTAGCTCCCAGTAACCCGCAATAGCTCCCAGTAGCTCCCAGTGTCTCCCAGTAGCTCCCAGTAACCCAATAGCTCCCAGTAGCCCAATAGCTCCCAGTAGCCCCCGGTGGCTCCCAGTAGTTCCCAGTAACCCCTAATGGTCCCCAGTAACCCCCCAGTAGCTCCCAGTAACCCGCAATAGCTCCCAGTAATTCCCAGTGGCTCCCAGTAACCCCCAGTGGCTCCCAGTAGCTCCCAGGAACCCCCAGTGGCTCCCAGTAGCTCCCAGTAACCACCAATAGCTCCCAGTAACCCCCAATAGCTCCCAATAGCCCCCAGTGGCTCCCAGTAACCCCTAATGGTCCCCAGTAATCCCCAGTGGCTCCCAGTAACCCCCAGTGGCTCCCAGTAGCTCCCAGTAACCCGCAATAGCTCCCAGTAACCCAATAGCTCCCAGTAGCCCAATAGCTCCCAGTAGCTCCCAGTAACCTCCAGTAGCTCCCAGTAACCCCCAGTGGCTCCCAGTGACCCGCAATATCTCCCAGTAGCTCCCAGTGGTTCCCAGTAACCCCCAGTGGCTCCCAGTAACCCCCAGTAACCACCAGTGGCTCCCAGTAGCTCCCAGTAGCTCCCAGTAACCACCAGTAGCTCCCAGTAACCCCTAATGGTCCCCAGTAACCCCCAGTGGCTCCCACTAACCCGCAATAGCTCCCAGTGGCTCCCAGTTACACCCAGTGGCTCCCAGTAACCCCCCAATAGCTCCCAGTAACCCCCAGTGGCTCCCAGTGGCTCCCAGTGGCCCCTAATGGTCCCCAGTAACCCCCAGTGGCTCCCAGTAGCTCCCACTAACTCCCAATAGCTCCCAGTAACCCAATAGCTCCCAGTAACCCCCAGTAACCCCCAGTGGCTCCCAGTAACCCCCCAGTACCTCCCAGTAACTCCCAATAACTCCTAATGGCTCCCAGTGGCTCCCAGTAACCACCAGTAGCTCCCAATAACCTCCAGTAGCTCCCAGTGGCTCCCAGTAACCCCCAATAGCTCCCAGTAACCACCAGTGGCTCCCAGTAACCCCCAATAGCTCCCAATAGCTCCCAGTGGCTCCCAGTGTCTCCCAGTAGCTCCCAGTTTCCCCTAATGGTCCCCAGTAACCCCCAGTAGCTCCCAGTAACCCCCCAGTGGCTCCCAGTAACCACCAGTGGCTCCCAGTTACACCCAGTGGCTCCCAGTAACCCCCAGTAGCTCCCAGTAACCTCCAGTAGCTCCCAGTAACCCCCCAGTAGCTCCCAGTAACCCCCCAGTGGCTCCCAGTAACCACCAGTGGCTCCCAGTTACACCCAGTGGCTCCCAGTAACCCCCAGTAGCTCCCAGTAACCCCCAGTAGCTCCCAGTAACCCCCCAATAGCTCCCAGTAACCCCCAGTAGCTCCCAGTAACCCCCAGTGGCTCCTAATGATCCCCAGTAACCCCCAATAGCTCCCAGTAACCACCAGTGGCTCCCAGTTACACCCAGTGGCTCCCAGTAACCCCCAGTAGCTCCCAGTAACCACCAGTGGCTCCCAGTAACCCCCAATAGCTCCCAGTAACCACCAGTGGCTCCCAGTGTCTCCCAGTGTCTCCCAGTGTCTCCCAGTAGCTCCCATAAACCCCAGTAGCTCCCAGTAGCCCCCAGTAGTTCCCAGTAACCACCAGTAGCTCCCAGTAACCCCCAGTGGCTCCTAATGGTCCCCAGTGGCTCCCAGTAACCCCCAATAACCACCAGTGGCTCCCAGTAACCCCCAGTAGCTCCCAGTAACCCGCAATAGCTCCCAGTAACCCCCAGTAGCTTCCAGTAACCCCCAGTGGCTCCCAGTAGCTCCCAGTAACCCCTAGTGGTCCCCAGTAACCCCCAGTAGCTCCCAGTAACCCGCAATAGCTCCCAGTAGCTCCCAGTGTCTCCCAATAGCTCCCAGTAGCCCAATAGCTCCCAGTAACCCCCAGTGGCTCCCAGTAACCCCAATCGCTCCCAGTAGCCCCCAGTGGCTCCCAGTGGCCCCTAACAGTCCCCAGTAACCCCCAGTAGCTCCCAGTAACCTCCAGTGGCTCCTAATGGTCCCCAGTGGCTCCCAGTGGCTCCCAGTAGCTCCCACTAACTCCCAATAGCTCCCAGTAACCCCCAGTAGCTCCCAGTAACCCAGTAGCTCCCAGTAGCTCCCAGTAACCCCTAATGGTCCCCAGTAACCCCCAATATCTCCCAGTAACCCCCAGTAGCTCCCAGTAACCCCCAATAGCTCCCAGTAACCCCCCAGTAGCTCCCAGTAACCCCCAGTAGCTCCCAGTAACCCCCCAGTAGCTCCCAGTAACCCCCAGTAGCTCCCAGTAACCCCCAATAGCTCCCAGTAACCCCCCAGTATCTCCCAGTAACCCCCCAATATCTCCCAGTAACCCCCAATAGCTCCCATTAACCCCCCAATACCTCCCAGTAACCCCCAGTAGCTCCCAGTAACCCCCAATAGCTCCCAGTAACCCCCCAATAGCTCCCAGTAACCCCCCAATAGCTCCCAGTAACCCCCCAGTATCTCCCAGTAACCACCAGTAGCTCCCAGTAACCCCCAATAGCTCCCAGTAACCCCAGTAGCTCCCAGTACATCCCCTTTTATTTCAGGGGCATGCCAGGGTCCCTTTTTGGGCGGGAGGGTCTCACCCGGACGCCTGGGTCCCTTTTGCTTTGCTTGGCTTGGGGGGAGGGAGCTTGGCCGGACGCCTGGGTCCCTTTTCCTTGGGGGTGGGGAGGAGGTCACCCGGACGCCTGGGTCCCTTTTTTTGGGGGGGTCTCGCCCGAACACCTGGGTCCCTTTGCCTTGGGGGTGGAGGCGGGGGGGTTGTCCGGACGCCTGGGTCCCTTTTTGGGGAGGGTCACCCGGATGCCTGGGTCCCTTCACCCGGACGCCTGGGTCCCTTTTTGGGGGTCTCCCGGATGCCTGGGTCCCTTCACCCGGACGCCTGGGTCCCTTTTTGGGGAGGGTCACCCGGACGCCTGGGTCCCTTTCTGGATGGGATGGCATCACCCGGACGCCTGGGTCCCTTTTTGGGGGTCTCCCGGATGCCTGGGTCCCTTCACCCGGATGCCTGGGTCCCTTTTTGGGGAGGGTCACCCGGACGCCTGGGTCCCTTTTTGGGGGTCTCCCGGATGCCTGGGTCCCTTTTTGGGGGTCACCCGGATGCCTGGGTCCCTTTTTGGGGAGGGTCACCCGGATGCCTGGGTCCCTTTTTGGATGGGATGGCATCACCCGGACGCCTGGGTCCCTTTTTGGGGGTCTCCCGGATGCCTGGGTCCCTTCACCCGGACGCCTGGGTCCCTTTTTGGGGGTCTCCCGGATGCCTGGGTCCCTTCACCCGGACGCCTGGGTCCCTTTTTGGATGGGATGGCATCACCCGGACGCCTGGGTCCCTTCACCCGAACGCCTGGGTCCCTTTTTGGGGAGGGTCACCCGGATGCCTGGGTCCCTTCACCCGGACGCCTGGGTCCCCTTTTGGGGAGGGTCACCCGGACACCTGGGTCCCTTTTTGGATGGGATGGCATCACCCGGATGCCTGGGTCCCTTTTTGGGGGTCTCCCGGATGCCTGGGTCCCTTCACCCGGACGCCTGGGTCCCTTTTTGGGGGTCTCCGGGATGCCTGGGTCCCTTCACCCGGATGCCTGGGTCCCTTTTTGGGGAGGGTCACCCGGATGCCTGGGTCCCTTCACCCGGACGCCTGGGTCCCCTTTTGGGGAGGGTCACCCGGACGCCTGGGTCCCTTTTTGGGGAGGGTCACCCGGATGCCTGGGTCCCTTTTTGGATGGGATGGCATCACCCGGACGCCTGGGTCCCTTTTTGGGGAGGGTCACCCGGACGCCTGGGTCCCTTTTTGGGGGTCTCCCGGATGCCTGGGTCCCTTCACCCAGACGCCTGGGTCCCTTTTTGGATGGGATGGCATCACCCGGACGCCTGGGTCCGTTTTTTGGGGAGGGTCACCCGGACGCCTGGGTCCCTTTTCGGGGAGGGTCACCCGGACGCCTGGGTCCCTTTTTGGATGGGATGGGATCACCCGGACGCCTGGGTCCATTTTTTGGGGTGGGGGTGGGGGCGGGGGGAATGTCTCACCCGGACGCCTGGGTCCCTTTCGCATTGCTTGGCTTTGCTGTGGGGCACAGGTGGGGGGTCTCCCGGACGCCTGGGTCCCTCCTTCCCCTCCCCCACACCGATGTATCTTCCCCCTCCCCCCCCCCCCACCTCTCTCCCCTCCCCCCCCCCCCCCCCAGAGGCGGCTGCTGCCGGTGGGGGGAGGGGGACCCGGGGTGGGGGGGGTGTTCCCCCGCCCCCTCCCCCCTCCCCCCTCCCCTCCCCCCCCTCCAGGCCCCTCCCCCCGCGTCGCCGCCGCCGCCCCCCCCCGCGTCACCGCCCGGAGCCCGCCGCCCCGCCCCGCCCCCCCCAGCAGGTAACCGGGACCCCTCCCCCACCCATGGGACCCCCCCCCCCCCCCCTTTCCCCTCCCCCGCTGCGCTTGCTCTGCTGCCCCTCCCCCCCCCTCCCCAGCTCTCTAGGGGGACCCAGGCGTCCGGGAGGGGACCCAGGCATCCGGGGTTGGGGGGGGGAGGTGGAGGTGGGGGGGGTTTATATTATATTATATTGTGTTATATTAACGGGTGCCCGGACGCCTGGGTCCCTCCTCCCCACCCTCCCCCCCCACCGAGGTATTTGTCCCTATTTGGGGTTGGGGGGTTGGTCTCCGGACGCCTGGGTCCCTTCGGATTGGGGTGGGGGGGTGGGGAGGGGACACCCACCCGGACGCCTGGGTCCGCCCCCCCCCCCCCCCCCCCGCCCCGGACGCCTGGGTCCCCCCTGATGTACCCCTCCCCCTCTTTCTGTTCTTCTCTCCCCTCCCCCCTCCAGGTCAAGGAGCAGCCGCTGGGATTGGATGAGAAGGGGCCCCTCCCCCCCCCAGGCCCCCCTCTGCCCCTCCCCCCCTGCAAGGAGGAGCCGGGACCCCTCCCCCACCTTGAGGTGAGACCCCTCCCCCAAACCCCCCGGACACCTGGGTCCCTCCCAGAACTCCTGGGTCCCTCCCGAACTCCTGGGTCCCCCCCAGAACTCCTGGGTCCCTCCTGAACTCCTGAGTCCCTCCCTGAACTTCTGAGTACCCCCCAGAACTCCTGGGTCCTTCCCGAACTCCTGGGTCCCCTCCTGAACTCCTGGTTCCCCCCGAACTCCTGGGTCCCTTCCTGACTCCTGGGTCCCCCCCGGACACCTGGGTCCCCCCCAGAACTCCTGGGTCCTTCCCGAACTCCTGGGTCCCCTCCTGACCGCCTGGGTCCCCCCCCGGACTCCTGGTCCCCTCCCGGATGCCTGGGTCCCTCCTGGACTCCTGGGTCCTTCCCGAACTCCTGGGTCCCCTCCTGGACGCCTGGGTCCCCCCCGGATGCCTGGGTCCCCCCCAGAACTCCTGGGTCCTTCCTGAACTCCTGGGTCCCCTCCTGGACGCCTGGTTCCCTCCGAACTCCTGGGTCCCTTCCTGACTTCTGGGTCCGCCCCGGACGCCTGGGTCCCTTCCCGAACTCCTGGGTCCCTCCTGGACTCCTGGGTCCCTTCCCGAACTCCTGGGTCCCCCCCGGACGCCTGGGTCCCTCCCGAACTCCTGGGTCCCTCCCGAACTCCTGGGTCCCTCTCGAACTCCTGGGTCCCCTCTCAACCACCGTGTCCTCTCTCCCGGACGCCTGGGTCCCTCCCGGACGCCTGGGTCCCCTCTCTCACCCTCTTCCCCCCCCAGGACCCCCGGCTGGGGCTCCTCATCGCCTCCGCCCCCCGACTCAAATCGTCACCCCCAGCACCCAACGTCACCCCCGGACCGGTAAGTGCAAAAAGAACCCAGGCGTCCGGGTGAAGCCCCTTCCCCCCCCCCACCCCCTCCCGGACGCCTGGGTCCCCTTATCGCCCTCTTTCCCCCCCTTATTTTCACAGCCCCCCCCCGGGGATTTGGGGGTCCTGATCGCCGCCACCCCCCCGCGTCAAACAGGAGCCGCCCCCCAGCGCCTCCCTCGTGCCGGTAAGTGGGGACCCAGGCGTCCGGGAAGGGGACCCAGGCGTCCGGGAAAGGGACCCAGGCGTCCGGGGTGGCTTTCCCGGACGCCTGGGTTCACTGTGCGCCCCCCCCACCCCCACCCATAGGTGCCCCCCCGGCTGCCGCGATTGGTGGTTCTGGATGAGAGCGAAGAGGAGGAGGAGGAGGGGGGACAAGAGGTGAGGGGGAGGGGCCCGGACGCCTGGGTCCCCCTTTTTTGGGGGTGGTTGGGGGGCACTAGATGCCTGGGTCCTTTATTTTGGAGCTGGGGGGGGAGGGGGAACCCCCGAACGCCTGGGTCCCCTTTTGGGGGTGGGGGCACCCGGATGCCTGTGTCCTCTATTTTAGTGGCACCCGGACGCCTGGGTCCCTTATTTTGGGGACACCTGGGTCCCTTGGGTCCCTTACTTTAGTGTCACCCTGACACCTGGGTCCCTTATTTTGGGGGGGGGGGGGTGAAGTTGGGACACCCGGACACCTGGGTCCCTTATTTTGGTGGGGGGGGGGGTGAAGTTGGGACACCCGGACACCTGGGTCCCTTATTTTACCATCACCCGGACGCCTGGGTCCCTTATATTGGGAACACCTGGGTCCCTTATTTTGGGGACACTTGGGTCCCTTATTTTACCATCACCCGGACGCCTGGGTCCCTTATATTGGGAACACCTGGGTCCCTTATTTTGGGGACACTTGGGTCCCTTATTTTACCATCACCCGGACGCCTGGGTCCCTTATTTTACCATCACCCGAACGCCTGGGTCCCTTATATTGGGAACACCTGGGTCCCTTATTTTGGGGACACTTGGGTCCCTTATTTTACCATCACCCGGATGCCTGGGTCCCTTATTTTACCATCACCCGAACGCCTGGGTCCCTTATATTGGGAACACCTGGGTCCCTTATTCTGGGGACACCTGGGTCCCTTATTTTGGGGGGGGGGGGGGGTGAAGTTGGGACGCCCGGACACCTGGGTCCCTTATATTGGGAACACCTGGGTCCCTTATTTTGGGGACACTTGGGTCCCTTATTTTACCATCACCCGGACGCCTGGGTCCCTTATTTTGGGGGGGGGTTCTGAATTTGGGACACCCGGCCACCTGGGTCCCTTATTTTACCATCACCCGGACGCCTGGGTCCCCTTTTTGCTGTCCCCCGAACGCCTGGGTCCCTTATATTACAGTCCTACCCTCCTGCCACTGGGATGGGGGGATGGGGGGGGGGCGGCGCTTCTATGCCACACCCCCCCCCTCATTAACCCTTCCCCCCCCCTTTTAGCCCCACCCCCTTCCCCCCCCCCCTATTTTCCCAGGCACCTTCTTAGCCGAGCTGGCCGAGATCCCCCTCCCCGCCCATTGGGGGGTGGTGGACGCCGTCCCCCCAATTCCCGCGCCCCCCGAAGCCCCCCGGGTGGCCCCCCCGGCTCTGCGGCTGGTCCAGCGCTGCCCCCGCTCGCCCATGGCGGCCACGGCAGTTCTTTTGGCCCCCGGTTTGGCTTTTCGGGTGTTGGTGGCCCCGAGTCGTCCCGTCCCCCCCGGGCACGAGGTATTGGCGAGTCGCCCCCCCCGCCTGCGTTCCGTGGACGATTTGGTGGAGCTGTTGTGTGACCTGGAGTCCTATCGACCCTGTCCCGGCCCCCCCGGGGACACCCCCAGGCCCCCGGCGCCGAGGTGTCACGTCTTGGTCCCTGGGGGGCGATGTTGTCAGGCTTGTTTGCTGCTGGGGGGGGGGGAGGCGTGAATGGGGAGGGAGGGGGTGGGGGGGGGGGGGTTGGGGGGGGAATGGATGGGGGGGTTGATAGTGACCCCTAGTGGTGGGGGGGGGTGGTGAATGGGGGGTTAATGGATGGGGGGGTAATGAATGGGGGTTCATTGGGGGAGTAATGAATGGGGGTTCATGGGGGGAGTAATGAATGGGGGTTCATGGGGGGGAGTAATGAATGGGGGTTAATGGGGTTAGTAATGAATGGGGGGGTTAGTAATGAATGGGGGTTAATGGGGGGAGTAATGAATGGGGGGGTTAGTAATGAATGGGGGTTAATGGGGGGAGTAATGAATGGGGGGGTTAGTAATGAATGGGGGTTAATGGGGTTAGTAATGAATGGGGGTTAATGGGGGGAGTAATGAATGGGGGGGTTAGTAATGAATGGGGGGGTTAGTAATGAATGGGGGTTAATGGGGTTAGTAATGAATGGGGGTTAATGGGGGGAGTAATGAATGGGGGGGTTAGTAATGAATGGGGGTTAATGGGGGGTTAGTAATGAATGGGGGTTAATGGGGGGAGTAATGAATGGGGGTTAATGGGGTTAGTAATGAATGGGGGTTAATGGGGGGTTAGTAATGAATGGGGGTTAATGGGGGGGTTCGTAATGAATGGGGGTTAATGGGGTTAGTAATGAATGGGGGGGTTAGTAATGAATGGGGGTTAATGAGGGGTTAGTAATGAATGGGGGTTAATGGGGGGCGTAATGAATGGGGGTTAATGGGGGGTTAGTTATGAATGGGGGTTAATGGGGGGAGTAATGAATGGGGGTTAATGGGAGGTTATGAATGGGGGTTAATGGGGTTAGTAATGAATGGGGGATAGTAATGAATGGGGGGGTTAGTAATGAATGAATGGGGGGGGCTTAGTAATGAATGGGGGTTAATGGAGTTAGTAATGAATGGGGGGGGTTATTAATGAATGGGGGGTTAATGAATGGGGCATAGTAATGAATGGAGGTTAATGGAGGGGTTAGTAATGAATGGGGGGGGTTAGTAATGGGGGTTAATGGGGGGGTTAGTAATGAATGGGGGGGTTAGTAATGAATGGGGGATAGTAATGAATGGGGGGTTAATGAATGGGGGTTAGTAATGAATCGGGGGTTAATGAATGGGGGGTTACTAATGAATGGGGGGGTAATGAATGGGGGTTAGTAATGAATGGGGGGTTAATCGTGCCCCCTAGTGTTGGGGGTTAGTGAATGGGGGGGTTAATGAATAGGGCATAGTAATGAATGGGGGGGTTAGTAATGAATGGGGGGGGTTAGTAATGAATGGGGGGGGTTAGTAATGAATGGGGGGGTTAGTAATGAATGGGGGTTAATGGGGGGGTTAATGAATGGGGGGTAATGAATGGGCAGTAATGAGTGGGGGTTAATGGGGTAATGAATGGGGGGGTAATTAATGGGGAGTAATGAATGCGGGGGTTAATAGTGCCCCCTAGTTGGGGGGGGGGGGGTTAATGAATGGGGCATAGTAATGAATGGGGGTTAATGGGGGGGTTAGTAATGAATGGGGGGTTAGTAGTGAATGGGGGTTAATGGGGTAATGAATGGGAGGGGTTAATGAATGGGGGTTAACGAATGGGGGGGTTAGTAATGAATGGGGGTTAATGAGGGAGTTAATGAATGGGTTAGTAATGAATGGGGGTTCATGGGGGGGTTAATGACTGAGGGTGTCACTAATGAATGGGGGTTAATGGATGGGGATTAATGAATGGGGGGGGCTTGTAATGAATGGGGGTTAATGGGGGTGTAGCTAATGAATGGGGGGGGTATTAAATGGGAGGGATTAATTAAATGCAGGGGGGGGGGGAACGAATTTATTGGGAATTAAATACGGGGGAAGAATTAAATGGGGGGAATTGAAGTGGGGGGGGCAGGGGGAGAAATTGGGGTGAAACCAGAATTAAATGGGGGGGGGAGGGAATCTAAATTGGGGGGGGGGGGGGGGGGGGGAAGTTGTTGTTGCACATAGAGGGGGGGTCACCCCAAATTTTGGGCAGCAATTGTAGTGCAGGGAACAGCCCCCCCCCCCCCCCCCCAATTCATTCCAAGGGATAATCGCCCCCCCCCCCCCCACCCCCCAATGACGTCAGGTTTAGGGGATTCCCCGACCCCTCCCCCACTCTCAGAGCTTCTATTTTTGACACTGGAACCGCCCCCAAAATTGGGGCGCGGCCCCTTTAAGACCCCCCCCCCCCCCCCTTTCCAATCCCACGTAGAGTTTTAGGTGGGGTCCACATGGGTGTTGCCCCTTTAAGGCGCTGAGGGGGGTGCGGCCCCTTTAAGAGACCCCCCCCTCGGCCACTTTAGCTCCGCCCACACGCGTCTTCCGCCCCTCCCCGAGGGGGCGTGGCCATGGAGGCCCCGCCCCCTCCCGCCGTTCGCGTTTGTTTGTTTTGGCTTAAAAAACCCGGGAATTTGGGGTGAAACAAGGGGGGGGGGGGGCGGGGCTTGAAAGAAACGGGTCACGTGGTGGAAAGTGGGTGGGGTCAGGAAAGCCACGCCCCCCTCAGGGAGAATTCGCGCCGAAGCCATAACCCCGCCCAGGCCACGCCCCCTTGCGCAGGCCTTGTCCCTTCGCCCAGGCCACGCCCCCCTTGCCCAGGCCACGCCCCTTTGTAGCTCCGCCCCCTCGGAAGAGTTAAAGCCGCGAGGAACTTATTTTTTTTATGTAATAAAGTTTTAAGGAGAAAAAACTCGTTTGGTAATGAGTTAATTAATGGGGGGAGTTAATTAATGGGGGGGGGTGGTGGACCCGGATGCCTGGGTCCCCCTGTGATGTCACGGTTGTCATAGAAACCACCTGTCAATCAAGTGAATGAAAGGGGGTTAAACTGTAAAAATATGTTTATTGTGGTAGAAATGAATGAGGGGACCCAGGAGTTCGGGAGGGGACCCAGGAGTCCGGGAAGGGACCCAGGCGATCAGGAGGGGACCCAAGCATCCGGGAGGCACCCAGGTGACCAGGAGGGGACCCAGGCGTCCGGGAGGGACCCAGGCATCCGGGAGGCACCCAGGCATCCGGGAGGGACCCAGGCGTCTGGGAGGGCACCCAGGCGTCCGGGAGAGGACCCAGGCGTCCTGGAGGGGACCCAGGCATCCGGGAGGCACCCAGTCAACCAGGAGGGGACCCAGGCGTCCGGGAGGGACCCAGGCATCCGGGAGGCACCCAGTCAACCAGGACGGGACCCAGGCGTCCGGGAGGGACCCAGGCATCCGGGAGGCACCCAGGTGACCAGGAGGGGACCCAGGCGTCCGGGAGGGACCCAGTCAACCAGGAGGGGACCCAGGCATCGGGAGGGACCCAGGTGACCAGGAGGGGACCCAGGCGTCCGGGAGGGACCCAGATGACCAGGAGGGGACCCAGGCGTCCGGGAGGGACCCAGTCAACCAGGAGGGGACCCAGGCATCCGGGAGGGACCCAGGTGACCAGGAGGGGACCAGGCGTCCGGGAGGGACCCAGGCATCCGGGAGGCACCCAGGTGACCAGGAGGGGACCCAGGCGTCCGGGAGGGACCCAGGCATCCGGGAGGCACCCAGGTGACCAGGAGGGGACCCAGGCGTCCGGGAGGGACCCAGGCATCCGGGAGAGGACCCAGGCATCCGGGAGGGACCCAGGCATCCGGGAGGCACCCAGGCATCCGGGAGAGGACCCAGGCGTCCGGGAGGCACCCAGGTGACCAGGAGGGGACCCAGGCGTCCGGGAGGGACCCAGGCGTCCGGGAGGGACCCAGGCATCCGGGAGAGACCCTGATGTCTGGGAGGGACCCAGGCATCCTGGAGGCACACAGGTGACCAGGAGGGGACCCAGGCGTCCGGGAGGGACCCAGGCATCTGGGAGGGACCCAGGCATCCGGGAGAGACCCTGATGTCTGGGAGGGACCCAGGCATCCGGGAGGCACCCAGGTGACCAGGAGGGGACCCAGACGTCCGGGAGGGACCCAGGAGTCCAGGATAGGACCCACAAGTCCAGGAGGGACCCAGGCGTCCGGGAGAGACCCAGGCATCCGGGAGGCACCCAGATGACCAGGAGGGGACCCAGGCGTCCGGGAGGGACCCAGGCGTCCAGGAGGGACCCAGGCGTCCGGGAGGTACCTAGGCATCCGGGAGGCACCCAGGTGACCAGGAGGGGACCCAGGCGTCCGGAGGCACCCAGGTGACCAGTAGGGTACCCAGGCGTCCGGGAGGGACCCAGGCGTCCGGGAGGGACCCAGGCATCCGGGAGTGACCCAGGCGAGCAGGAGGGGACCCAGGCGTCCGGGAGGGACCCAGGCGAGCAGGAGGGGACCCAGGTGACCAGGAGGGGACCCAGGCATCCGGGAGGGACCCAGTCATCTGGGAGGCATCCAGGAGACCAGGAGGGGACCCAGGCGTCCGGGAGGGACCCAGGCATCCGGGAGGCACCCAGGCGTCCGGGAGGGACCCAGGCATCCGGGAGTGACCCAGGCGAGCAGGAGGGGACCCAGGCGTCCGGGAGGGACCCAGGCATCCGGGAGAGGACCCAGGCGTCTGGGAGGGACCCAGGCGTCCGGGAGGGACCCAGGCATCCGGGAGGGACCCAGATGACCAGGAGGGGACCCAGGCAGCCGGGAGGGACCCAGGCGTCCGGGAGGCACCCAGGTGACCAGGAGAGGACCCAGGCGTCCGGAAGGGACCCAGGCATCCGGGAGGCACCCAGGTGACCAGGAGGGGACCCAGGCGTCCGGGAGAGACCCTGGCATCTGGGAGGGACCCAGGCATCCGGGAGGGACCCAGGCATCCGGGAGGCACCCAGGTGACCAGGAGGGGACCCAGGCGTCCGGGAGGGACCCAGGCATCCGGGAGGCACCCAGATGACCAGGAGGGGACCCAGGCGTCCGGGAGGGACCCAGGCATCCGGGAGTGACCCAGGCGAGCAGGAGGGGACCCAGGCGTCCGGGAGGGACCCAGGCGTCCGGTCAGGCGCTGGCCAGCAGGCGTTGCTTGCGCGCCGTGGCCGTGTACGGGTGCCAGCGCCACTCGACGTCGGCGGCGTCCCCTTGGTCCAGGGTGCCCAGGCGGATCAGGTAGGCTGGGGGGGGGGGGACATGGGGACAATGTGGGGACATGGGGACAAGCGGGGATGTGGGGGAGGGGGGACATGGGGACATCGGGGGGACATGGGGACACTCACGGCGTAGCTGGAATCGTGGTCCCACCTCCTCCAGCTCCACCTCCTTCCCCCGGCGCCGGTAAACGTGGTTCCTGGGGGGGCAGATGGGGTCAGTGGGGACCCAGGCGTCCGGGGGAGGACCCAGGCGTCCGGGACCTCCCCTGTTGTCACCCACTGGACTAGGGGAGGGGTCAGTGGGGACCCAGGCGTCCGGGGGGGACCCAGGCATCCGGGATACCCCTTGTCCACCCTGTGTCACCCACTGGACTAGGGGAGGGGTCAGTGGGGACCCAGGCGTCCGGGGGGGGACCCAGGCGTCCGGGATACCCCTTGTCCACCCTGTGTCACCCACTGGACCAGGGGAGGGGTCGGTGGGGACCCAGGTGTCCGGGAGAGGGGACCCAGGCGTCCGGGACCTCCCCTGTTGTCACCCACTGGACTAGGGGAGGGGTCATCGGGGACCCAGGCGTCCGGGACCTCCCCTGTTGTCACCCACTGGACTAGGGGAGGGGTCATTGGGGACCCAGGTGTCCGGGAGAGGGGACCCAGGCGTCCGGGACCTCCCCTGTTGTCACCCACTGGACTAGGGGAGGGGTCAGTGGGGACCCAGGCGTCCAGGGGGGACCCAGGCGTCCGGGACCTCCCCTGTTGTCACCCACTGGACTAGGGGAGGGGTCAGTGGGGACCCAGGCGTCCGGGATAGGGGACCCAGGCGTCCGGGACCTCCCCTGCTGTCACCCACTGGACTAGGGGAGGGGTCAGTGGGGACCCAGGCGTCCGGGGGGACCCAGGCATCCGGGACCTCCCCTGTGTCACCCACTGGACCAAGGAGGGATCAGTGGGGACCCAGGTGTCCGGGAGAGGGGACCCAGGCGTCCGGGACCTCCCCTGTTGTCACCCACTGGACTAGGGGAGGGGTCAGTGGGGACCCAGGTGTCCGGGAGAGGGGACCCAGGCGTCCGGGACCTCCCCTGTGTCACCCACTGGACTAGGGGAGGGGGTCATTGGGGACCCAGGCGTCCGGGAGAGGGGACCCAGGCGTCCGGGAACCTCGCCCTGTTGTCACCCTCTGGACTAGGGGAGGGGTCAGTGGGGACCCAGGCGTCCAGGGGGACCCAGGCATCCGGGACCTCCCTGTTGTCACCCACTGGACTAGGGGAGGGGTCAGTGGGGACCCAGGCGTCCGGGGGGGGACCCAGGCGTCCGGGACCTCCCCTGTGTCACCCACTGGACTAGGGGAGGGGTCAGTGGGGACCCAGGTGTCCGGGAGAGGGGACCCAGGCGTCCGGGACCTCCCCTGTGTCACCCACTGGACTAGGGGAGGGGTCAGTGGGGACCCAGGTGTCCGGGAGAGGGGACCCAGGCGTCCGGGACCTCCCCTGTTGTCACCCACTGGACTAGGGGAGGGGTCGGTGGGGACCCAGGCGTCCGGGATAGGGGACCCAGGCGTCCGGGACCTCCCCTGCTGTCACCCACTGGACTAGGGGAGGGGTCAGTGGGGACCCAGGCGTCCGGGAGAGGGGACCCAGGCGTCCGGGACCTCCCCTGTTGTCACCCACTGGACTAGGGGAGGGGTCAGTGGGGACCCAGGCGTCCGGGAGAGGGGACCCAGGCGTCCGGGACCTCCCCTGTGTCACCCACTGGACTAGGGGAGGGGTCGGTGGGGATCCAGGCGTCCGGGACCTCCCCTGTTGTCACCCACTGGACTAGGGGAGGGGTCATTGGGGACCCAGGTGTCCGGGAGAGGGGACCCAGGCGTCCGGGACCTCCCCTGTTGTCACCCACTGGACTAGGGGAGGGGTCAGTGGGGACCCAGGCGTCCAGGGGGGACCCAGGCGTCCGGGACCTCCCCTGTTGTCACCCACTGGACTAGGGGAGGGGTCAGTGGGGACCCAGGCGTCCGGGATAGGGGACCCAGGCGTCCGGGACCTCCCCTGCTGTCACCCACTGGACTAGGGGAGGGGTCAGTGGGGACCCAGGCGTCCGGGGGGACCCAGGCATCCGGGACCTCCCCTGTGTCACCCACTGGACCAAGGAGGGATCAGTGGGGACCCAGGTGTCCGGGAGAGGGGACCCAGGCGTCCGGGACCTCCCCTGTTGTCACCCACTGGACTAGGGGAGGGGTCAGTGGGGACCCAGGTGTCCGGGAGAGGGGACCCAGGCGTCCGGGACCTCCCCTGTGTCACCCACTGGACTAGGGGAGGGGTCATTGGGGACCCAGGCGTCCGGGAGAGGGGACCCAGGCGTCCGGGACCTCCCCTGTTGTCACCCACTGGACTAGGGGAGGGGTCAGTGGGGACCCAGGCGTCCAGGGGGACCCAGGCATCCGGGACCTCCCCTGTTGTCACCCACTGGACTAGGGGAGGGGTCAGTGGGGACCCAGGCGTCCGGGGGGGGACCCAGGCGTCCGGGACCTCCCCTGTGTCACCCACTGGACTAGGGGAGGGGTCAGTGGGGACCCAGGTGTCCGGGAGAGGGGACCCAGGCGTCCGGGACCTCCCCTGTTGTCACCCACTGGACTAGGGGAGGGGTCGGTGGGGACCCAGGCGTCCGGGATAGGGGACCCAGGCGTCCGGGACCTCCCCTGCTGTCACCCACTGGACTAGGGGAGGGGTCAGTGGGGACCCAGGCGTCCGGGAGAGGGGACCCAGGCGTCCGGGACCTCCCCTGTTGTCACCCACTGGACTAGGGGAGGGGTCAGTGGGGACCCAGGTGTCCGGGAGAGGGGACCCAGGCGTCCGGGACCTCCCCTGTTGTCACCCACTGGACTAGGGGAGGGGTCATCGGGGACCCAGGCGTCCGGGACCTCCCCTGTTGTCACCCACTGGACTAGGGGAGGGGTCAGTGGGGACCCAGGTGTCCGGGATAGGGGACCCCAGGCATCCGGGACCTCCCCTGTTGTCACCCACTGGACTAGGGGAGGGGTCAGTGGGGACCCAGGCGTCCGGGAGAGGGGACCCAGGCGTCCGGGACCTCCCCTGTTGTCACCCACTGGACTAGGGGAGGGGTCAGTGGGGACCCAGGCGTCCGGAGGGACCCAGGCGTCCGGGATACCCCTTGTCCACCCTGTGTCACCCACTGGACCAGGGGAGGGGTCATTGGGGACCCAGGTGTCCGGGAGAGGGGACCCAGGCGTCCGGGACCTCCCCTGTGTCACCCACTGGACTAGGGGAGGGGTCATTGGGGACCCAGGTGTCCGGGAGAGGGGACCCAGGCGTCCGGGACCTCCCCTGTTGTCACCCACTTGAATAGGGGAGGGGTCAGTGGGGACCCAGGCGTCCGGGGGTGACCCAGGCATCCGGGATACCCCTTGTCCACCCTGTGTCACCCACTGGACTAGGGGAGGGGTCATTGGGGACCCAGGTGTCCGGGACCTCCCCTGTTGTCACCCACTGGACTAGGGGAGGGGTCATTGGGGACCCAGGCATCCGGGGGGACCCAGGCATCCGGAGGGGACCCAGGCGTCCGGGGGGAGGGGACCCAGGCGTCCGGGGGGGGACCCAGGCATCCGGAGCGGACCCAGGTGTCTGAGGGGGGACCCAGGCGTCCGGGGGGGACCCAGGCATCCGGGGGGGACCCTGGCGTCCGGGGGGGGACCGAGGCATCGGGGGGGGACGCAGGCGTCTGTGGGGGACCCAGGCGTCCGGGGGGGGACCCAGGCGTCCGGGGGGTTACCCAGGCATCCGGGGGGGGACCCAGGCATTCGGGGGTGGACCCAGGCGTCCGGGGGGGACCCAGGCGTCCGGGGGGGGGACCCAGGCATTCGGGGTGGACCCAGGCGTCCGGGGGGGACCCAGGCGTCCGGGGGGGACCCAGGCATCCGGGGGGGGGACCCAGGCGTCTGGGGGGAGACCCAGGTGTGCGGGGGAGGACCCAGGCGTCCGGGGGGGACCCAGGCGTCCGGGGGGGACCCAGGCATCCGGGGGGGGGACCCAGGCTTCTGTGGGGGACCCAGGTGTGCGGGGGGGACCCAGGCATTCGGGGGTGGACCCAGGCGTTCGGGGGGGGACCCAGGCGTCTGGTGGAGGACCCAGGCGTCCAGGGACCCCCATGTCACCCACCGGACCAGGATGACGTCATCCTGGTTTGCGAATGTCACCACGCGGCGGCTGTCGGGCCGGGGGACGGGGAACAGGTGCTTGAGGATCGTGCCCACCTGGGGGGACACTGAGGTCACCGAGTGTCACCCGCAGACACAGCGATGTCCCCATAACCACCGTGTCCCCATGGCCCCCTGTCTCCATATCCCCATGTCCCCCTGTCTCCCCCCAGTGTCCCCATGTCCCCCCAGTGTCCCCATTTCCCCCCTAGTCTCCTCCCATTGTCCCCATGTCCCCAATCCCCCCATGTCCCCAGTCCCCCATTGTCCCCAGTGTCCCCATGTCCCCCAGTCTCCCCACATTGTCCCCAGTCTCCCCATGTCCCCCCATTGGCCACATGTCCCCTCAGTCTCCCCAGTGTCCCAATGTCCCCTCAGTCTCCCCAGTGTCCCCTATTGTCCCCATATCCCCATGTCCCCAATCCCCCCATGGCCCCAGTCCCCCATTGTCCCCATGTCCCCCAGTCCCCCCATTGTCCCCATGTCCCCCCATTGGCCACATGTCCCCTCAGTGTCCCCAGTGTCCCCTATTGTCCCCATATCCCCCAGTGTCCCCATGTCCCCAAGTCCCCCCACTGTCCCCATGTCCCCAGTCCCCCCATGTCCCCAGTCCCCCCATTGTCCCCAGTGTCCCCATGTCCCCCAGTCTCCCATGTCCCCCCATTGTCCCCAATGTCCCCTGTCCCACCCTGTGTCCCAGCGCCGTGTCCATCTTGACCAGCAGCAGGTGCGGTGCCACCAGGGGGGTGCCCCCGTGTCCCCATGTCCCCAATCCCCCCATGTCCCCAGTCCCCCCATTGTCCCCATGTCCCCTCAGTCTCCCCAGTGTCCCCTATTGTCCCCCCAGTGTCCCCATGTCCCCAATCCCCCCATGTCCCCAGTCCCCCCATTGTCCCCAATGTCCCCATGTCCCCAGTCTCCCCATATTGTCCCCAGTCTCCCATGTCCCCCAAGTGGCCACATGTCCCCTCAGTGTCCCATGTCCCCAATCCCCCCATGTCCCCAATCCCCCCATTGTCCCCAGTCCCCACATTGTCCCCAGTCCCCCCATTGCCCCAGTGTCCCCATGTCCCCCCAGTCTCCCCATATTGTCCCCAGTCTTCCCATGTCCCCCCATTGGCCACATGTCCCCTCAGTCTCCCCAGTGTCCCAATGTCTCCACAGTGTCCCCTATTGTCCCCATATCCCCCCACTGTCCCCTATTGTCCCCATGTCCCCAGTCCCCCCATTGTCCCCATGTCCTCCAGTCTCCCCATGTCCCGCCATTGCCCCATGTCTCCCATTGTCCCCATGTCCCCCCAGTCTCCCCATATTGTCCCCAGTCTCCCATGTCTCCCCATTGGCCACATGTCCCCTCACTGTCCCCATGTCCCCAGTCCCCCCATTGTCCCCAGTCCCCCCATTGTCCCCATGTCCCCCAGTCTTCCCACGTCCCCCCATTGGCCACATGTCCCCTCAGTCTCCCCAGTGTCCCCTATTATCCCCATATCCCCCCAGTGTCCCCTATTGTCCCAATGTCCCCCCACTGTCCCCATGTCCCCAATCCCCCATGTCCCCAGTCCCCCATTGTCCCCAGTGTCCCCATGTCCCCAATGTCCCCTGTCCCACCCTGTGTCCCAGCGCCGTGTCCATCTTGACCAGCAGCAGGTGCGGTGCCACCAGGGGGGTGCCCCCGTGTCCCCATGTCCCCAATCCCCCCATGTCCCCAGTCCCCCCATTGTCCCCATGTCCCCTCAGTCTCCCCAGTGTCCCCTATTGTCCCCCCAGTGTCCCCATGTCCCCAATCCCCCCATGTCCCCAATGTCCCCATGTCCCCCAGTCTCCCCATATTGTCCCCAGTCTCCCCATGTCCCCCAAGTGGCCACATGTCCCCTCAGTGTCCCCATGTCCCCAGTCCCCCCATTGACCCCAGTGTCCCCATGTCCCCCAGTCCCCCCATTGTCCCCAGTCCCCCCATTGACCCCAGTGTCCCCATTGTCCCCATGTCCCCCAGTCCCCCCATTGTCCCCAGTCCCCCCATTGACCCCAGTGTCCCCATTGTCCCCAGTCTCCCCATGTCCCCCCAGTCTCCCCATATTGTCCCCAGTCTTCCATGTCCCCCCATTGGCCACATGTCCCCTCAGTCTCCCCAGTGTCCCAATGTCCCCTCAGTCTCCCCAGTGTCCCCTATTGTCCCCATATCCCCATGTCCCCAGTCACCCCATGTCCCCAGTCCCCCATTGTCCCCAGTGTCCCCCAGTCTCCCCATGTCCCCCCATTGTCCCCATGTCCCCCAGTGTCCCCATGTCCCCCCAGTCTCCCCATGTCCCCCCATATTGTCCCCAGTCTTCCCATGTCCCCCCATTAGCCACATGTCCCCCCAGTGTCCCCTATTGTCCCCCCAGTGTCCCCTATTGTCCCCATATCCCCCCAATGTCCCCATTGTCCCCAGTCTCCCCATGTCCCCCCATTGTCCCCAACGTCCCCTGTCCCACCCTGTGTCCCAGCGCCGTGTCCATCTTGACCAGCAGCAGGTGCGGTGCCACCAGGGGGGTGCCCCGTGTCCCCCCGTGTCCCTGCGCAGGACGGTCCCGCTCAGCGTGAAGTGGGCGCTGGGCCCGTGGGGCAGGTGACACACGGACAGCCCATCTGGGGACGCACGGACGCGGGGGCGTGGCCTCAGAGGGACACGCCCCCTCAGGGCGAGACCCCACCCCCGCAGCAGAGTGAGCACGAAGGCGCTTCCTCCCCCGTGGCCCCGCCCCTTTCATTAGCCACGCCCACCTCCCCACTTGGCCACACCCATCACCTATCCATCAAAACACTGCCCCTCCCCCTTGGCCCCGCCCTTTTCATTAACCCCGCCCCTTTCATTAGCTCCACCCCACGCCGTCCTCACACAAGCCCCGCCCTTCCCCTTTA
This sequence comes from Columba livia, assembly GCF_036013475.1. Lineage (NCBI taxonomy): Eukaryota > Metazoa > Chordata > Aves > Columbiformes > Columbidae > Columba > Columba livia. Next base: position 54,431 of record NC_088638.1, on the reverse strand, counting down.
GCCCCTCCCCCATCGACCCGCCCCCTCTCATTTAGCCCCACCCCTTCACCCTTGAACCTGCCCACCCTTCAGCCCACTCCCCCTCGACCCCACCCTCTCCTTTAGCCCCGCCCCCTCTCCTTTTAGCCCCGCCCCTTCATCCTTGTCCCCCGCCCCCCTCCCTTTAGCACCCCCCTCGGCACCGCCCCCTCTCCCTTAGCCCCGCCCCCCTTCCCACATCCACACCCCCTCTCCCTTATCCCCGCCCACTTTCCCCTTGCCAAGCCTCTTATAGGTCAAGAGATGCTCCCTTTAGCCCCTCCCCTTGTCCCCGCCCCCTCCCATTTAGCCACGCCCCCTCCCCTTGCCATGCCCCTTACAGGTCCAGGGCTGCTCCCTCTGGCCCCTGCCCTTGTCCCCGCCCCTTTCCTTTAGCCCCACCCCCTTGCCCTTGTCCCCGCCCCCTTTCCTCTTGCCAAGCCCCTTGTAGGCCCAGGGCTCCTCCCTTTAGCCCCTCCCCTTGTCCCCGCCCCTCTCCCTTAGCCCCACCCCCTCACACTTGTCCCCGCCCCCTCCCCTTTAGCCCTGCCCCCTTTCCCCTCACCAAGCCCCTTATAGGTCCAGGGCTGCTCCCTTTCCTCGTCCCCGCCCCCTCTCCCTTAGCCACGCCCCCTCCCATTGCCAAGCCCCTTATAGGTCCAGGGCTCCTCCCTTTAGCCCCTCCCCTTGTCCCCGCCCCTCTCCCTTAGCCCCACCCCCTCACACTTGTCCCCGCCCCCTCCCCTTTAGCCCTGCCCCCTTTCCCCTCGCCAAGCCCGTTATAGGTCCAGGGCAGCTCCCTTTGGCCCCTGCCCTTGGCCCCGCCCCCTTCCCCCTTGTCCCCGCCCCCTCCCTCTAGCCCCGCCCCTCACCGGGGTCCCCGCGGGTCTCGTGCAGCAGCAGCAGGTCGGTGACCCCGGCCGCCCTGCAGGCCCCCACCAGCGCCCCCAGGTCCGCCCGGCCCCGGTTCATGCGCCGCGCGCCCGGGATCAGCAGGCACAGCTCCTGAGGGGGCGGGGACACAGGGGGCGTGGTCAGGGACAGGACACGCCCACCCTGACCACGCCCCTAGATGTTCCACCCCCACCTCCCATCAGCCCCTCATGTCCCATTCTGGGTCCCTCCATCACCACCAAGGACCGCTCCAGGGGGCGGGGCTAATGGAGGTGTGAACGAAGATGCCCCTCCCACCTTGTGGCCACGCCCCCATTAGGCTCCACCCACACCACCCCCCTCCCATCAGCCACTCACGTCCCATTCTGGTTCCCTCCATCACCACCAAGGACCGTTCCAGGGGGCGGGGCTAACATTGGCCACTCCCACCTTTTGACCACGCCCCCAAGACGGCTCCACCCACACCCCATAGGCTCCACCCCGTCCCATTCTGGATCCCTCCACCAGCAGCAAATATTGGACCAGGGACAAGGTTAAGGGGGCGTGGCTACATAAGCCACTCCCACCTTTTGGCCACAACCCATTAGGCTCCGCCCACACCCAATAGGCTTCACCCCCTCCCATCAGCCCCTCATGTCCCATTCTAGCGTCCCACATTACTGCCAAGGACTGCTCCAGGGGGCGGGGCTAATGGAGGCGTGGCTCAATATGCCCCTCCCACCTAGTGGCCACAGCCCCGTTACACTCCACCCCCACCAAATAGGCTCCACCCCCTCCCATTAACCCCAATCCTGTCCCACTATGGATCCCTCCACCAGCACCAGATATTGGACCGGGGGCGGGGCCAAAAATGGGAGGGGCCAAAAGGCTCCTCCCCCTTGTGACCACGCCCCTAATAGGCTCCGCCATAAGCCACGCCCCTCCCTTAAGCCGCACCCCCTCCCACACACACCTATTGGGGGGATGGCTGCCCAAAGCCCCACCCACCACCAAGCTCCACCCAATGGGAAACCCCGCCCAGGCCACGCCCCCCGCAAGCCCCACCCACCTTGGCGAAGAGGCGCAGGCGGGAGCTGGGGTCACGTGAGGTCGTCACCATCACTTGGGGCGGTTCCAGCCCCGCCCACTTGTATTCGTCGTCATGGTGACTGGGCTCTGGGGGGGCGGGGCTTAGCCAGGCCACTCCCCTTGCCCCCCAAGCCCCGCCCACTCCAGGAAAACAGGAATTCAGGGTGTTTTTGGGGTGTTTTTGGGGAAATTTTGGGGTGTTTCGGGGCTGATTTTGGGAGTATTTTGGGGGTTCTTTTCGGGGTATTTTAGGGTGTTTTCAGGGTTTTTTTGGGGTGTTTCAGGGTGTTTTTTTATGTATTTCAAGGTGTATTTTGGGTGTAGTTTTCAGGTGATTTGGGGTGTATTTTGGGGTATTTACAGGTGGTTTGGGGGCTATTTTTGGGTGTTTTGTGGTGGCTTTTTGGGCTACTTTAGGGTGTTTTGGGGGTATTTCAGGGTGTTTTTTGATGTATTTCAGGGTGTATTTTGGGTGTAGTTTCCAGGTGATTTGGGGTGTATTTTGGGGTATTTTCGGGTGCTTTTTGGGGCTATTTTAGGGTGTTCTGGGGTGGTTTGGGGGTATTTCAGGGTGTTTTTCGGGTGTTTTTTGACGTATTTCAGGGTGTATTTTTGGGTGTAGTTTTCAGGTGATTTGGGGTGTATTTTGGGGTATTTACAGGTGGTTTGGGGGCTATTTTTGGGTGCTTTGGGGTGGGTTTTTGGGCTACTTTAGGGTGTTTTGGGGGTATTTCAGGGTGTTTTTTGATGTATTTCAGGGTGTATTTTGGGTGTAGTTTCCAGGTGATTTGGGGTGTATTTTGGGGTATTTTCGGGTGCTTTTTGGGGCTATTTTTGGGTGTTCTGGGGTGGTTTGGGGGTATTTCAGGGTGTTTTTCGGGTGTTTTTTGACTTATTTCAGGGTGTATTTTGGGTGTAGTTTCCAGGTGATTCAGGGTGTATTTTGGGGTATTTTCGGGTGCTTTTTGGGGCTATTTTCGGGTGTTTCGGGGTGGCTTTTTGGGCTATTTTAGGGTGTTCTGGGCTGTTTTTCAGGTGTTTTTTGATGTATTTCAGGGTGTATTTTGGGTGTAGTTTCCAGGTGATTCAGGGTGTATTTTGGGGTATTTTCAGGTGGTTTTGGGGCTATTTTCGGGTGCTTTGGGGTGGCTTTTTGGGCTATTTTAGGGTGTTCTGGGGTGATTTGGGGGGTATTTCAGGGTGTTTTTTGATGTATTTCAGGGTGTATTTTGGGTGTAGTTTCCAGGTGATTCAGGGTGTATTTTGGGGTATTTTCAGGTGGTTTTGGGGCTATTTTCGGGTGCTTTGGGGTGGCTTTTTGGGCTATTTTAGGGTGTTCTGGGGTGGTTTGGGGGTATTTCAGGGTGTTTTTCGGGTGTTTTTTGACGTATTTCAGGGTGTATTTTGGGTGTAGTTTCCAGGTGATTCAGGGTGTATTTTGGGGTATTTTCAGGTGGTTTTGGGGCTATTTTCGGGTGTTTCGGGGTGGCTTTTTGGGCTATTTTAGGGTGTTCTGGCTGTTTTTCAGGTGTTTTTTGATGTATTTCAGGGTGTATTTTGGGTGTAGTTTCCAGGTGATTCAGGGTGTATTTTGGGGTATTTTCAGGTGGTTTTGGGCTATTTTCGGGTGTTTCGGGGTGGCTTTTTGGGCTATTTTAGGGTGTTCTGGGCTGTTTTTCAGGTGTTTTTTGATGTATTTCAGGGTGTATTTTGGGTGTAGTTTCCAGGTGATTCAGGGTGTATTTTGGGGTATTTTCAGGTGGTTTTGGGCTATTTTCGGGTGTTTTGGGGTGGGTTTTTGGGCTATTTTAGGGTGTTCTGGGGTGGTTTGGGGGGTATTTCAGGGTGTTTTTTGATGTATTTCAGGGTGTATTTTGGGTGTAGTTTCCAGGTGATTCAGGGTGTATTTTGGGGTATTTTCAGGTGGTTTTGGGGCTATTTTCGGGTGTTTCGGGGTGGCTTTTTGGGCTATTTTAGGGTGTTTTGGGGGTATTTCAGGGTGTTTTTTGATGTATTTCAGGGTGTATTTTTGCGTGTAGTTTCCAGGTGATTCAGTGTGTATTTTGGGGTATTTTCAGGTGGTTTTTCGGCTATTTTCAGGTGCTTTGTGGTGGGTTTTGGGCTATTTTAGGGTGTTCTGGGGTACTTCGGGGGCTATTTTAGGGTATTTCAGGGTGGTTTGGGGGTATTTTAGTGTGTTTTGGGGTATTTTAGTGTGTTTTGGGGTATTTTAGTGTGTTTTGGGGTATTTTCACAGAACCCCAGAATGGACTGGGTTGGAAAAGCCCTCAAAGCTCATCAAGCCCAACCCTTAGTCCAACTCCACCCCATTGACTAGATGGGGACCATGACCAATCTCAGGCCGGCGAGCCATTCCAACGCCTGCAAAGAATTGCATTCTAATCTCAGCCTAAATTTCCCCTGGTAGAGTTTAAGCCCATTACCCCCTTATCCTATTGCTGATGCCTTGGTGAAGA
>NC_088638.1:0-49774 GCF_036013475.1 Columba livia | reverse complement strand
CCCCCATAAGGTCCCCATAACCCCCCCCAATATCCCCAGAACCCCCTGTAACTTCACCCCGATGTCCCCATGACCCCCCCTAATGTCCCCAAGACCCCCCTAATGTCCCCATGTCCCCCCTTAATGTCCCCACAACCCCCCATAATGTCCCTATGTCCCCCCCAATGTCCCCATAACCCCCCCTAATGTCCCTATGTCCCCCCCAATGTCCCCATAACCCCCCCAATGTCCCCATAACCCCCCCTAATATCCCCATAACCCCCCCTAATGTCCCCATAACCCCCAATAAGGTCCCCAAAACCCCCCCTAATGTCCCCATAACCCCCCCAATGTCCCTATGTCCCCCCTTCATGTCCCCACAACCCCCATAATGTCCCCATAATCCCCTATAAGGTCCCCACAACCCCCATAATGTCCCCATAACCCCCCCCAATGTCCCCATAACCCCCCCCCAATGTCCCCAGAACCCCCTGTAACTTGTCCCCAATGTCCCCATGACCCCCCCCGAGGTCCCTGTGACCCCCCGATGTCACCTTTGTCCCTTCTGTCCCCAACTCCACCATCAGACCCGTGAGCTCCTGCAGCTCCAGGCGCAGCGATAACCCCCCGAATGTCCCCAGAACCCCCCAAATGTCCCCAGAACCCCCCCAATGTCACCATAACCCCCCTAATGTCCCCATAACTCCCCCTAATGTCCCTATGTCCCCCATTAATGTCCCCACAACCCCCATAATGTCCCCATAACCCCCCCCTAATGTCCCCATAACCCACCTAATGTCCCCATAACACCCCCAATGTCCCTATGTCCCCTCTTAATGTCCCCATAACCCCCCCTAATGTCCCTATGTCCCCCCTTAATGTCCCCATAGCCCCCATAACGTCCCCATAACCCCCCCAATGTCCCCATAACCCCCCATAATGTCCCCAGAACCCCCATAATGTCCCTATGTCCCCCCATAATGTCCCCACAACCCCCATAATGTCCCCATAACCCCCCCTAATGTCACCATAACCCCCCTAATGTCCCTATGTCCCCCCTTAATGACCCCATAACCCCCCTAATGTCCCTATGTCCCCCCACAATGTCCCCACAACCCCCATAAGGTCCCCATGACCCCCCCAATTGTCCCCATAACCCCCATAATGTCCCCAGAACCCCCTGTAACTTCACCCCGATGTCCCCATAACCCCCCTAATGTCCCCAAGACCCCCCTAATGTCCCTATGTCCCCCCCTTAATGTCCCCACAACCCCCATAATGTCCCCATAACCCCCCCTAATGTCCCCATAACCCCCCCTAAGTCCCTATGTCCCCCCCTTAATGTCCCCACAACCCCCATAAGGTCCCCATGACCCCCCTAATGTCCCCATAACCCCCCATAAGGTCCCCATAACCCCCCCCCAATGTCCCCATAACCCCCCCTAATGTCCCCATAACACCCCCTAATGTCCCTATGTCCCCCCTTAATGTCCCCACAACCCCCATAATGTCCCCAAACCCCCCCCTAATGTCCCCATAACCCCCCCCAATGTCCCCATAACCCCCCATAAGGTCCCCATAACCCCCCCCAATGTCCCCATAACCCCCCCTAATGTCCCCATAACACCCCCTAATGTCCCTATGTCCCCCCTTAATGTCCCCACAACCCCCATAAGGTCCCCATGACCCCCCCAATTGTCCCCATAACCCCCATAATGTCCCCAGAACCCCCTGTAACTTCACCCCGATGTCCCCATAACCCCCCTAATGTCCCCATAACCCCCCCAATGTCCCCATAACCCCCCCCAATATCCCCAGAACCCCCTGTAACTTCACCCCGATGTCCCCATAACCCCCCCTAATGTCCCCATAACCCCCCCTAATGTCCCATAACCCCCCATAAGGTCCCCATAACCCCCCCTAATATCCCCATAACCCCCCCGAATGTCCCCATAACACCTTAATGTCCCCATAACCCCCCCAATGTCCCCATAACCCCCCCTAATGTCCCCATAACCCCCCTAATGTCCCCATAACCCCCCCCAATATCCCCAGAACCCCCTGTAACTTCACCCCGATGTCCCCATAACCCCCCTAATGTCCCCAAGACCCCCCTAATGTCCCTATGTCCCCCCTTAATGTCCCCATAACCCCCATAATGTCCCCATAACCCCCCCTAATGTCCCCAAGACCCCCCCTAATGTCCCTATGTCCCCCCTTAATGTCCCCACAACCCCCATAATGTCCCCATAACCCCCCCTAATGTCCCCATAACCCCCCCTAATGTCCCTATGTCCCCCCCTTAATGTCCCCATAACCCCCCCAATGTCCCCATAACCCCCCCTAATATCCCCATAACCCCCCCTAATGTCCCCATAACCCCCAATAAGGTCCCCAAAACCCCCCCTAATGTCCCCATAACCCCCCCAATGTCCCTATGTCCCCCCCTTCATGTCCCCACAACCCCCATAATGTCCCCATAATCCCCTATAAGGTCCCCACAACCCCCATAATGTCCCCATAACCCCCCCCAATGTCCCCATAACCCCCCCCAATGTCCCCATAACCCCCCCCAATGTCCCCAGAACCCCCTGTAACTTCACCCCAATGTCCCCATGACCCCCCCCGAGGTCCCTGTGACCCCCCGATGTCACCTTTGTCCCTTCTGTCCCCAACTCCACCATCAGACCCGTGAGCTCCTGCAGCTCCAGGCGCAGCGATAACCCCCCGAATGTCCCCAGAACCCCCCCAATGTCCCCAGAACCCCCCATAAGGTCCCCATAACCCCCCCTAATGTCCCTATGTCCCCCCCAATGTCCCCATAACCCCCCCTAATGTCCCCAGAACCCCCCCAATGTCCCTATGTCCCCCTTTAATGTCCCCATAAACCCTTAACGTCCCCATAACCCCCATAATGTCCCCATAACCCCCCCAATGTCCCTATGTCCCCCATAATGTCCCCATAACCCCCCTAATGTCCCCATAACCCCCCCAATGTCCCTATGTCCCCCCTTAATGTCCCCACAACCCCTATAATGTCCCCAAACCCCCCCCTAATGTCCCCATAACCCCCCCTAATGTCCCCATAACCCCCATAAGGTCCCCATAACCCCCCCCAATATCCCCAGAACCCCCCGTAACTTCACCCCGATGTCCCCATGACCCCCCCCAGGTCCCTTTGACCCCCCCCCGATGTCACCGCTGTCCCTTTGTGCCCCCCCCTCACCATCCAGCGCCTGCCTGAGCTGCTCCCTGCGCTGCCGCTGCCGCTGCAGCCGCTGCTGCTGCTCCCGCTGCCGCAGGAACTCGCGGCGCTCGCGGGCCTGCCGGCGCAACTGGGGACACGGATGACGTCATCGGGGGGGACGGGGACATCGGGGGGGGTCATGGGGACATCGGGGACAAGTTACAGGGGGTTCTGGGGGCATTGGGGGGGGTTCTGGGGACATTGGGGGGGGTTCTGGGGGATTCAAGGGGGGTTCTGGGGGATTCAAAGGGGGTTATGGGGACATTGTGGGGACATAGGGACATTGTGGGGGGGGTTATGGGGACATTGGGGGGGGGTTATGGGGACATTAGGGGGTTATGGGGACATTAAAGGGGGGACATGGGGACATTAGGGGGGGTTATGGGGATATTAGAGGAGGTTTGGGGACGTTATGGGGGTTATGGGGACATTAGGGGGTTATGGGGACATTGAGGGGGGTCATGGGGACCTTAGGAGGGGTTATGGGGACATTAGGGGGGACATAGGGACATTAGGGGGGGTTATGGGGACATTAGGGTGTTATGGTGACATTGGGGGGGGTTATGGGGACATTAGGGTGTTATGGTGACATTGGGGGGGGTTATGGGGACATTAGGGTGTTATGGTGACATTGGGGGGGGGTTATGGGGACATTAGGGTGTTATGGTGACATTAGGGGGGGTTCTGGGGACATTCGGGGGGTTATCGCTGCGCCTGGAGCTGCAGGAGCTCACGGGTCTGATGGTGGAGTTGGGGACAGAAGGGACAAAGGTGACATCGGGGGGTCACAGGGACCTCGGGGGGGGTCATGGGGACATTGGGGGGAAGTTACAGGGGGTTCTGGGGACATTGGGGGCGGTTCTGGGGACATTGGGGGGGGTTCTGGGGGATTCAAGGGAGGTTCTGGGGGATTCAAAGGGGGTTATGGGGACATTGTGGGGACATAGGGACATTGTGGGGGGGGTTATGGGGACATTGGGGGGGTTATGGGGACATTATGGGGGTTATGGGGACATTATGGGGGTTATGGGGACTTTAAAGGGGGACATGGGGACATTAGGGGGGTTATGGGGATATTAGAGGAGGTTATGGGGACATTAGGGGGGGGTTATGGGGACATTAGGGGGGGTTATGGGGACGTTAAAGGGGGACATGGGGACATTGGGGGGGTTATGGGGACATTGGGGGGGGTTATGGGGACATTATGGGGGTTATGGGGACATTAAGGGTTTATGGGGACATTAAAGGGGGACATGGGGACATTGCGGGGGGGCTATGGGGACATTAGAGGAGGTTATGGGGACATTAGGGGGGTTATGGGGACATTAGAGGAGGTTATAGGGACATTAGGGTGGTTATGGGGACATTAGAGGAGGTTATAGGGACATTATGGGGGTTATGGGGACATTAGGGGCAGTTATGGGGACATTAGAGGAGGTTATGGGGACATTATGGGGGTTGTGGGGACATTAAAGGGGGACATGGGGACATTAGGGGGGGTTATGGGGATATTAGAGGAGGTTATGGGGATGTTATGGGGGGGGTCACAGGGACCTCGGGGGGGGTCATGGGGACATTGGGGACAAGTTACAGGGGGTTCTGGGGACATTAAGGGGGGTTCTGGGGGATTCAAAGGGGGTTATGGGGACATTGTGGGGACATAGGGATATTAGGGGGTTATGGGGACATTATGGGGGGACATGGGGACATTATGGGGGTTATGGGGACATTATGGGGGGACATGGGGACATTAGGGGGGGGTTATGGGGATATTAGAGGAGGTTATGGGGACATTAGGGGGGGTTATGGGGACATTAGGGGGGGTTATGGGGACGTTAAAGGGGGATGTTATGGGGGTTATGGGGACATTAAGGGGTTATGGGGACATTAAAGGGGGACATGGGGACATTGGGGGGGACATGGGGACATTAGGGGGGGGTTATGGGGATATTAGAGGAGGTTATGGGGACATTATGGGGGTTATGGGGACATTAAGGGTTTATGGGGACATTAAAGGGGGGACATGGGGACATTGGGGGGGACATGGGGACATTAGGGGGGGTTATGGGGATATTAGAGGAGGTTATGGGGACATTAGGGGGGTTATGGGGACATTAGAGGAGGTTATAGGGACATTATGGGGGTTATGGGGACATTAGGGGCAGTTATAGGGACATTAGAGGAGGTTATGGGGACATTATGGGGGTTGTGGGGACATTAAAGGGGGACATGGGGACATTAGGGGAGGTTATGGGGATATTAGAGGAGGTTATGGGGACGTTATGGGGGTTATGGGGACATTAAGGGGTTATGGTGACATTGGGGGGGGTTATGGGGACATTAGGGTGTTATGGTGACATTGGGGGGGTTCTGGGGACATTCGGGGGGTTATCGCTGCACCTGGGGCTGCAGGAGCTCACGGGTCTGATGGTGGAGTTGGGGACAGAAGGGACAAAGGTGACATCGGGGGGTCACAGGGACCTCGGGGGGGGTCATGGGGACATTGGGGACAAGTTACAGGGGGTTCTGGGGACATTGGGGGGGGTTCTGGGGGATTCAAAGGGGGTTATGGGGACATTGTGGGGACATAGGGACATTGTGGGGGGGGTTATGGGGACATTGGGGGGGGTTATGGGGACATTATGGGGGTTATGGGGACATTAAGGGTTTATGGGGACATTAAAGGGGGACATGGGGACATTGCGGGGGGGCTATGGGGACATTAGAGGAGGTTATGGGGACATTAGGGGGGTTATGGGGACATTAGAGGAGGTTATGGGGACATTAGGGGGGTTATGGGGACATTAAAGGGGGACATGGGGACATTAGGGAAGGTTATGGGGATATTAGAGGAGGCTATGGGGACGTTATGGGGGTTATGGGGACATTAAGGGGTTCTGGGGACATTGAGGGGGGTCATGGGGACCTTAGGGGGGGTTATGGGGATATTAGGGGGGACATAGGGACATTAGGGGGGGTTATGGGGACATTAGGGGGGGTTATGGGGACATTAGGGGGTTATAGGGACATTATGGGGGTTATGGGGACATTAAGGGGTTATGGGGACATTGAGGGGGGTCATGGGGACCTTAGGAGGGGTTATGGGGACATTAGGGTGTTATGGGGACATTAGGGGGAGTTATGGGGACATTAGGGTGTTATGGTGACATTGGGGTGGGTTCTGGGGACATTTGGGGGGTTCTGGGGTTATTCGGGGGGTTATCGCTGCACCTGGGGCTGCAGGAGCTCACGGGTCTGATGGTGGAGTTGGGGACAGAAGGGACAAAGGTGACATCGGGGGGGGGGTTATGAGGACATTAGGGGGTTATGGGGACATTAGGGGGGGTTATGGGGACATTGTGGGGACATAGGGACATTGTGGGGGGGGTTATGGGGACATTGGGGGGGGTTATGGGGACATTGGGGGGGGGTTATGGGGACATTAAAGGGGGACATGGGGACATCAGGGGGGGTTATGGGGATATTAGAGGAGGTTATGGGGACATTAGGGGGGTTATGGGGACATTAGGGGGGGTTATGAGGACATTAAGGGGTTCTGGGGACATTGAGGGGGGTCATGGGGACCTTAGGGGGGGTTATGGGGATATTAGGGGGGACATAGGGACATTAGGGGGGGTTATGGGGACATTAGGGGGGGTTATGGGGACATTAGGGGGTTATGGGGACATTAGGGGGGTTATGGGGACCTTATGGGGGGTTATGGGGACATTAGATGAGGTTATGGGGACATTAGGGGGGTTATGGGGACATTAAAGGGGGCATGGGGACATTGTGGGGGGGTTATGGGGACATTAAGGGGGGTTATGGGGACATTAGGAGTTATGGGGACATTAGAGGGGGTTATGGAGACATTGGGGGGGACATGGGGACATTGGGGGGACACATGGGGACACTGGGGGGGGACATGGGGACATTATGGGGTCACATGGGGACACTGGGGGGGACATGGGGACATTATGGGGACATTATGGGGACACATTGGGACACTGGGGGGGACATGGGGACATTATGGGGACATGGGGACATTATGGGGACACAACCAGCCCCCCCTTTCCCCCCCCCCCGACCCTACAATAACACAGACCCCTCCACTCACCATAGTGGCGGCCACCCCGCTCTCCACACTCCACACGCCGGCACCTCTCAACACCGCCGCCGCCGATTGGCCGGGAGCGTGGGGAGGAAGCCAATGGGAGAGCCCGGTGCTGAGGAACGCCGCTGAGCCCTCAAGGAAGATGGCGGCCGAGCCGGCTTCACTCCACCGCCCCGCCGGCCCTCAGCCAAGCCCCGCCTCCCGCCCCGCTGCGAGCGGTGATTGGCGGAGGAGCGGCGGGGGCGGCTGCGATTGGAGGAGGCGGCGGCGCGGAGTGAGGCCGCGGCGCGGGCCGGTGGCGACGGCGATGGAGGGTCCGTGAGGGGCGCCCCGGGGGGTGTTTGTTTCTATAGGGTCGCCCATAACGCTCTGTTTGTTTCTATAGGGTCGCCCGGGCTGGACATGGAGCTGGACGAGGCGCTGCTGGAGCTGCTGGGGGCGCTGGAGGCGCTGGAGAAGAAACGGGGGGAGCTGGAGGGGCTGATGAGGGAGGTGAGAGGGGACAGGGGGACAGACAGGGGGACATGGGGACATGGGGATATGGGGACATGGGGACATGGGGACAGGGGGACAGGGGGACAGACAGGGGGACATGGGGACATGGGGATATGGGGACATGGGGACATGGGGACAGGGGGATATGGGGACAGGGGGACATGGGGATATGGGGACATGGGGACATGGGGACAGGGGGATATGGGGACAGGGGGACATGGGGATATGGGGACATGGGGACAGGGGGATATGGGGACATGGGGACAGGGGGACATGGGGACATGGGGACAGGGGGACATGGGGACAGGGGGACATGGGGACATGGGGATATGGGGACATGGGGACAGGGGGACAGGGGGACAGGGGGACATGGGGACATGGGGACATGGGGACAGGGGGACATGGGACATGGGACATGGGGACAGGGGGACATGGGGATATGGGGACAGGGGGACAGGGGGACATGGGGACAGGGGGACATGGGGACATGGGGACAGGGGGACAGGGGGATATGGGGACATGGGGATATGGGGACATGGGGACAGGGGGACATGGGGATATGGGGACATGGGACATGGGGACAGGGGGACATGGGACAGGGGGACATGGGGACGGGGGACAGGGGGACATGGGGACAGGGGGACATGGGGACAGGGGGACATGGGGATATGGGGACAGGGGGACATGGGGATATGGGGACAATGGGGACAGGGGGACATGGGGACAGGGGGATATGGGGACATGGGACATGGGGACATGGGGACAGGGGGACAGGGGGACATGGGGACATGGGGACAGGGGGACATGGGGACAGGGGGACATGGGGACAGGGGGAGGGGATATGGGGATAGGGGGGATATGGGGACAGGGGGACATGGGGACAGACAGGGGGACATGGGGACACATCACCCCGTGTCGCCCCCTGTCCCCACGACCCCTGACCCGTGTCCCCATGTCCCCATGTCCCCAGGGCTGGCTGTCCCTGTCCCAGTCCCGTTACTCTCTGGGGTGTCACCGTGTCTCGTCCCTCCAGTACGGGGCCACCATTGTCCCCCGCGTCACGGTCCTGCCCAGGTGGGGACATCGGGGGACATCGGGGGGCTTGGGGACACTGGGGGGACATGGGGACACATGGGGACACATGGGGACACTGGGGGACATGGGGACACATGGGGACACTGGGGGGTCATGGGACACTGGGGGACATGGGGACACTGGGGGACATGGGGCACTGGGGGACATGGGGACACTGGGGGACATGGGGACATTAGGACACATGGTGACACTGGGGGACATGGGGACACATGGGGGACATGGGGACACATGGGGACACTGGGGGACATGGGGACACTGGGGATATGGGGACACATGGGGACACTGTGGGACATGGGGGCACTGGGGGGACATGGGGACACATGGGGACACTGGGGGACATGGGGACACATGGTGACACTGGGGGACATGGGGACACTGGGGGACATGGGGACACATGGGGCACTGGGGCACATGGGGACATGGGGACACATGGGGACACTGGGGGGACATGGGGACACATGGGACACTGGGGGACATGGGGACACTGGGGGACATGGGGATATGGGGACACTGGGGGACATGGGGACACATGGGGGGTTCCATGTCCTGTGTGTCCCCAGGCAGGACCCAGGGGGACATTGGGACTTCCTGGAGGTGACGGGGACACGGGACCCCCAACAGCCATTGGGGGGGGATGACGGTACGGGGGCACCCATGGGTGGGGGGGGGTCCATGGGTGGGGCTCTATAGGTGCTGGGGGGGTCTATGGGTGTGGGGAGTTTATGGGGGGGGGCATGGGTTGGGTGTCTATGGGTGCTGGGGGGTCTATGGGTTGGGGGTTCTATGTGTTGGGTGTCTATGGGTGCTGGGGGGTCTATGGGTGCTGGGGGTCTGTGGGTGCTGGGGGTCTATGGGTGGGGGGTCTATGGGTGGGTGTCTATGGGTGCTGGGGGTCTATGGGTGGGGGTCTATGGGTGGGGGGTCTATGGGTGCTGGGGGTCTATGGGTGGGGGTCTATGGGTTGGGTGTCTATGGGTGCTGGGGGGTCTATGGGTGCTGGGGGATCTATGGGTGGGGGGTCTATGGGTGGGGGGTCTATGGGTGGGGGGTCTATGTGTGCTGGGGGTCTATGGGTGGGGGGGTCTATGGGTGGGGGTTATGGGTGCTGGGGGGTCTATGGGTGCTGGCATTCTATGGGTGGGGGGGTCTAAGGGTTGGGGGTCTATGGGTGTTGGAGATTCATGGGTGGGGGGGTCTGTGGGTGCTGGGGGATCTATGGGTGGGAGGTCTATGGGTGGGGGGTCTATGGGTGCTCCGGGGGTCTATGGGTGGGGCATCTATGGGTGGGGGCTCTATGGGTGCTGGGGGGGTCTATGGGTTGGGTGTCTATGGGTGCTGGGCTGTCTATGGGTGCTGGGGGTCTATGGGTGCTGGGGGGTCTATGGGTGCTGGGGGGGTCTATGGGTGGGGTGTCTATGGGTGCTGGGGGGTCTATGGGTGCTGGGGGGGTCTATGGGTGTCGGGAGTTTATGGGGGGGGGCATGGGTGGGGGGTCTATGGGTGCAGGGATTCTATGGGTGGGGGGTCTGTGGGTGTTGTGGGTCTTTGGGTGGGGGGTCTATGGGTGGGGGTTATGGGTGCTGGGGGGTCTATGGGTGCTGGCATTCTATGGGTGGGGGGGTCTATGGGTGCTGGGGGTCTATGGGTGCTGGGGGTCTATGGGTGCTGGGGGGGTCTATGGGTGTCGGGAGTTTATGGGGGGGGGCATGGGTGGGGAGTCTATGGGTGCAGGGATTCTATGGGTGGGGGGTCTATGGGTGCAGGGATTCTATGGGTGGGGGGTCTGTGGGTGTTGTGGGTCTTTGGGTGGGGGGTCTATGGGTGGGGGTTATGGGTGCTGGGGGGTCTATGGGTGCTGGCATTCTATGGGTGGGGGGGTCTAAGGGTTGGGGGTCTATGGGTGTTGGAGATTCATGGGTGGGGGGGTCTGTGGGTGCTGGGGGATCTATGGGTGGGGGGGTCTATGGGTGCTGGGGGTCTATGGGTGGGGGGTCTATGGGTGGGGGGTCTATGAGTGCTGGGGGCTCTATGGGTGGGGGGTCTATGGGTGCTGGGGGGGGCCTATGGGTGCTGGAGGTCTATAGGTGCTGGGGGTCTATGGGTGCTGGGGGGTCTATGGGTGCTGGGGGTCTATGGGTGGGGGGTCTATGGGTGGGGAGTCTATGGGTGCTGCGGGGGTCTATGGGTGCTGGGGGTCTATGGGTGGGGGTCTATGGGTCGGGGGTCTATGGGTGCTGGGGGGTCTATGGGCGCTGGGGGTCTATGGGTGGGGGCTCTATGGGTGCTGGGGGGTCTATGGGTGCTGGGGGTCTATGGGTGGGGGGTCTATGGGTGGGGAGTCTATGGGTGCTGGGGGTCTATGGGTGGGGGTCTATGGGTCGGGGGTCTATGGGTGCTGGGGGGTCTATGGGCGCTGGGGGTCTATGGGTGGGGGGTCTATGGGTGCTGGGGGGTCTATGGGTGCTGGGGGGTCTATGGGTGCTGCGGGGGTCTATGGGTGGGGTGTCTATGGGTGCTGGGGGTCTGTGGGTGGGGGGTCTAAGGGTTTGGGGTCTATGGGTTGGGGGTCTATGGGTGGGGGGCCTATGGGTTCTGGGGAGTCTGTATGTGGGGCATCTATGGGTGGGGGGTCTATGGGTGCTGGGGGTCTATGGGTTGGGGGTTCTATGTGTTGGGTGTCTATGGGTGCTGGGGGTCTATGGGTGGGGTGTCTATGGGTGGGGGGTCTATGGGTGCTGCGGGGGTCTATGGGTGGGGCATCTATGGGTGGGGGCTCTATGGGTGCTGGGGGGGTCTATGGGTTGGGTGTCTATGGGTGCTGGGGGGTCTATGGGTGCTGGGGGTCTATGGGTGCTGGGGGGTCTATGTGTGCTGGGGGTCTATGGGTGCTGGGGGTCTATGGGTGGGGGTCTATGGGTTGGGTGTCTATGGGTGCTGGGGGGGTCTATGGGTGCTGGGGGTCTATGGGTGCTGGGGGGGTCTATGGGTTGGGTGTCTATGGGTGCTGGGGGGGTCTATGGGTTGGGTGTCTATGGGTGCTGGGGGGGTCTATGGGTGCTGGGGGTCTATGGGTGCTGGGGGTCTATGGGTGCTGGGGGGGTCTATGGGTGTCGGGAGTTTATGGGGGGGGGCATGGGTGGGGGGTCTATGGGTGCAGGGATTCTATGGGTGGGGGGTCTGTGGGTGTTGTGGGTCTTTGGGTGGGGGGTCTATGGGTGGGGGTTATGGGTGCTGGGGGGTCTATGGGTGCTGGCATTCTATTGGTGGGGGTGTAAGGGTTGGGGGTCTATGGGTGTTGGAGGTTCATGGGTGGGGGGGGTCTGTGGGTGCTGGGGGATTTATGGGTGGGGGGGTCTATGGGTGCTGGGGGTCTAAGGGTGGGGGGTCTATGGGTGCTTGTGGGTTTGTCTTTGGGTGCTGGGGGGTCTATGGGTGCTGGGGGGTCTATGGGTGGGGGGTCTATGGGTGCTGCGGGGGTCTATGGGTGGGGCATCTATGGGTGGGGGCTCTATGGGTGCTGGGGGGGTCTATGGGTTGGGTGTCTATGGGTGCTGGGGGTCTATGGGCACTGGGGGTCTATGGGTGCTGCGGGGGTCTATGGGTGGGGGGTCTATGGGTGGGGGTCTATGGGTCGGGGGTCTATGGGTTGGGTGTCTATGGGTGCTGGGGGGTTGTTGGGTGCTGGGGGCTCTATGGGTGGGGGGTCTATGGGTGCTGGGGGGGGCCTATGGGTGCTGGAGGTCTATAGGTGCTGGGGGTCTATGGGTGTTGGGGGGTCTATGGGTGCTGGGGGTCTATGGGTGGGGGGTCTATGGGTGGGGGGTCTATGGGTGGGGGTCTATGGGTCGGGGGTCTATGGGTTGGGTGTCTATGGGTGCTGGGGGGTTGTTGGGTGCTGGGGGCTCTATGGGTGGGGGGTCTATGGGTGCTGGGGGGGGCCTATGGGTGCTGGAGGTCTATAGGTGCTGGGGGTCTATGGGTGCTGGGGGTCTATGGGTGCTGGGGGTCTATGGGTGGGGGGTCTATGGGTGCTGGGGGTCTATGGGTCGGGGGTCTATGGGTTGGGTGTTCTATGGGTGCTGGGGGGTTGTTGGGTGCTGGGGGGTCTATGGGTGCTGGGGGGGGTCTATGGGTCGGGGGGTCTATGTGTTGGGTGTCTATGGGTGCTGGGAGGTCTATGGGTGCTGGGTGTCTATGGGTGCTGGGGGGGGGTCTATGGGTGTCTATGGGTGCTGCTGACCCCCCCATTATGTGGGGTGTCTGTGCCCCCCCCCCAGGACTCCGTCAGCGCCGGGGTGACCCCATTTCTGGGAAGGGGACCCCAACATCCCCCCCCCGGGACCCCCACGACCCCCTGAGGTGGTTCGGGGTCCTAGTGCCCCCCAGCCTGAGGAGAGCACAGGAGAACTTCAGCAGAGGTGAGGGGGGGACCCCAAAACTGGGGGGGTCCCCAAAAGTGAGGGGGGCCCCAATACCTGTGGGGGGGTCCCCAATACCTGGGGGGTGTCCCCAATACTTTGGGGGGGGTCCCAAAGATTTTGGGGGTCCTGGAAATTCAAGGGGGGTCCCCAAATGTTGGGGGGGGTCCCTAAAACCTCGGGAGGGTCCCCAAGACTTGGGGGGGGCGCAAAGATATTGGGGGGCCTGGATATTCAAGGGGGGGTCCCCAAAACTGGGGGGGGTGGATATACCTGGGGGGGTCCCCAGAATTTGGGGGGGGGTCCCATAGATCTTGGGGGTCCTGGATATTCAAGGGGGGGTCCCCAAAACTTTGGGGGGGGTCCCAAAGATATTGGGGGTCCTGGATATTCAAGGGGGGGTCCCCAAAACTTTGGGGGGGTCCCAAAGATCTTGGGGGTCCTGGATATTCAAGGGGGGGTCCCCAAAACTTTGGGGGGGTCCCAAAGATATTGGGGGTCCTGGATATTCAAGGGGGGGTCCCCAAAACTGGGGGGGGTGGATATACCTGGGGGGGGTCCCCAAAATTTGGGGGGGGTCCCATAGATCTTGGGGGTCCTGGATATTCAAAGGGGGGGTCCCCAAATGTTGGGGGGGGGCAATACCTGGGGGGGGGTCCCCAAAACCTTGGGGGGGGGGTCAATACCTGGGGGGGGTCCCCAGAATTTGGGGGGGGGTCCCATAGTTCTTGGGGGTCCTGGATATTCAAGGGGGGGTCCCCATAACTTTGGGGGGGGGGCAATACCTGGGAGGGGTCCCCAAAACTTTGGGGGGGGGGGGCAATACCTGGGAGGGGTCCCCAAAACTTGGGGGGGGGGGGGGGCAATACCTGGGGGGGGTCCCCAAAATTTGGGGGGGTCCCATAGATCTTGGGGGTCCTGGATATTCAAGGGGGGGTCCCCAAAACTTGGGGGGGGTCCCCAAAACCTGGGGGTGGGACCCCAAAGTAAAGGGTGGAAAGGGTTAAATGTCATGACCATGTGTCACCTGTGACCCCCCCACCCTTGTGACCTCTGACCCCATGACCTCTGCCCCCCACCCAGGGGTGGCGGTGGCGGTGGAGCTGGCCGGCCTGCAGGGGGCGATGACAGCGGCCACCAACCGGTACCGGCTACTGATGGGAATGAAACGGAAACGGGGGGACATCGGGGACATCGGGGACATCGAGACCACGGGGGACATAGAGACCATTGGGGACAGCGAGGCCGTCGGGGACATTGAGACCATTGGGGACACCGAGGCCGTCGGGGACATTGAGACCACGGGGGACATTGAGACCATTGGGGACATCGAGGCCGTCGGGGACAATGAGACCAAGGGGGACACGGGGAGCTCAGGTGACACTGAGACGCTTGGGGACGTTGAGACCATGGGGGACATGGGGACATCAGGTGACAATGAGACCCTTGGGGACATCGAGACCATGGGGGACATGGGGACACCAGGTGACAATGAGACCCTTGGGGACATTGAGACCATGGGGGACACGGGGACAGTTGAGGACATCGAGATGTGGCGGACATGGGGACATCAGGTGACACCAGGACCCTTGGGGACATGGGGCCACCAGGTGACAATGAGACCCTTGGGGACATTGAGACCGTGGGGGACATGGGGACAGTTGGGGACACGGGGAGCTCAGGTGACACCAGGACCCTTGGGGACATGGGGGACACCAGGTGACAATGAGACCCTTGGGGACATTGAGACCATGGGGGACACGGGGAGCTTGGGTGACAATGAGACCCTTGGGGACATTGAGACTGTGGGGGACATGGGGACACCAGGTGACAATGAGACCCTTGGGGACATTGAGACCGTGGGGGACATGGGGACCCTTGGGGACACTGAGACCCTTGGGGACATCGAGACCATGGGGGACATGGGGACATCAGGTGACACTGAGACCCTTGGGGACATTGAGACCGTGGGGGACATGGGGACCCTTGGGGACACTGAGACCCTTGGGGACATCGAGACCATGGGGGACATGGGGAGCTCAGGTGACACCAGGACCCTTGGGGACATGGGGCCACCAGGTGACAATGAGACCCTTGGGGACATGGGGACAGTTGGGGACACGGGGACCTCAGGTGACATCGAGACCCTTGGGGACATTGAGACCATGGGGGACATCGAGACCACGGGGGACACCGAGGCCGTCGGGGACATTGAGACCACGGGGGACATTGAGACCATTGGGGACATCGAGGCCGTCGGGGACAATGAGACCAAGGGGGACACGGGGAGCTCAGGTGACACTGAGACGCTTGGGGACATTGAGACCGTGGGGGACACTGGGACCCTTGGGGACATTGAGACCATGGGGGACATGGGGACACCAGGTGACAATGAGACCCTTGGGGACATTGAGACCATGGGGGACATGGGGACCCTTGGGGACATCGAGACCATGGGGGACATGGGGAGCTCGGGTGACAACGAGACCCTTGGGGACATTGAGACCATGGGGGACATGGGGACAGTTGGGGACATGGGGAGCTCAGGTGACACCAGGACCCTTGGGGACATTGAGACCACGGGGGACATGGGGACATCAGGTGACAATGAGACCCTTGGGGACATTGAGACCATGGGGGACACGGGAACCTCAGGTGACATCGAGACCCTTGGGGACATTGAGGCTATGGGGGACATGGGGACAGTTGGGGACACGGGGACCTCAGGTGCCACCAGGACCCTTGGGGACATTGAGACCACGGGGGACATGGGGACATCAGGTGACAATGAGACCCTTGGGGACATTGAGACCATGGGGAACATGGGGACCCTTGGGGACATCGAGACCATGGGGGACATGGGGACATCAGGTGACACCAGGACCATGGGGGACATGGGGGACACCAGGTGACAATGAGACCCTTGGGGACATGGGGACAGTTGGGGACACGGGGACCTCAGGTGACAATGAGACCCTTGGGGACATTGAGACCATGGGGGACATCGAGACCATTGGGGACAGCGAGGCCGTCGGGGACATCGAGACCACGGGGGACATTGAGACCATTGGGGACATCGAGGCCGTCGGGGACAATGAGACCAAGGGGGACACGGGGAGCTCAGGTGACACTGAGACCCTTGGGGACATTGAGACCGTGGGGGACATGGGGACCCTTGGGGACATTGAGACCATGGGGGACATGGGGACACCAGGTGACAATGAGACCCTTGGGGACATTGAGAGCGTGGGGGACATGGGGACCCTTGGGGACACTGAGACTATGGGGGACATGGGGACAGTTGGGGACATGGGGAGCTCAGGTGACACCAGGACCATGTGGGACATGGGGGACACCAGGTGACAATGAGACCCTTGGGGACATTGAGACCGTGGGGGACATGGGGACACCAGGTGACAATGAGACCCTTGGGGACATTGAGACCATGGGGGACATGGGGAGCTCAGGTGACAATGAGACCCTTGGGGACATTGAGACCATGGGGGACATGGGGACCCTTGGGGACATCAAGACCCTTGGGGACATTGAGACCATGGGGGACATGGGGACCCTTGGGGACATTGAGACCATTGGGGACATCGAGGCCGTCGGGGACAATGAGACCAAGGGGGACACGGGGAGCTCAGGTGACACTGAGACCCTTGGGGACATTGAGACCGTGGGGGACATGGGGACAGTTGGGGACATGGGGAGCTCAGGTGACACTGAGACCCTTGGGGACATCAAGACCATGGGGGACATGGGGAGCTGAGGTGACAGCAGGACCCTTGGGGACATTGAGACCATGGGGGACACGGGGAGCTCGGGTGACAATGAGACCCTTGGGGACATTGAGACCATGGGGGACATGGGGACAGTTGGGGACATGGGGAGCTCAGGTGACACCAGGACCCTTGGGGACATGGGGGACACCAGGTGACAATGAGACCCTTGGGGACATGGGGACCATGGGGGACATGGGGACCTCAGGTGACATCGAGACCCTTGGGGACATTGAGACCATGGGGGACATTGAGGCCGTCGGGGACAATGAGACCACGGGGGACACGGGGAGCTCAGGTGACACTGAGACGCTTGGGGACATCGAGACCATGGGGGACATGGGGACCCTTGGGGACACTGAGACGCTTGGGGACATTGAGACCATGGGGGACATGGGGACATCAGGTGACAATGAGACCCTTGGGGACATTGAGACCGTGGGGGACATGGGGACACCAGGTGACAATGAGACCCTTGGGGACATTGAGACCATGGGGGACATGGGGACCCTTGGGGACATTGAGACCATTGGGGACATCGAGGCCGTCGGGGACAATGAGACCAAGGGGGACACGGGGAGCTCAGGTGACACTGAGACCCTTGGGGACATTGAGACCGTGGGGGACATGGGGACACCAGGTGACAATGAGACCCTTGGGGACATTGAGACCGTGGGGGACATGGGGACATCAGGTGACATCGAGACCCTTGGGGACATTGAGACCATGGGGGACACAGGGACCTCAGGTGACACCAGGACCCTTGGGGACATGGGGCCACCAGGTGACAATGAGACCCTTGGGGACATGGGGACCATGGGGGACATGGGGACACCAGGTGACACTGAGACCCTTGGGGACATTGAGACCATGGGGGACATTGAGACCATTGGGGACAGCGAGACCATTGGGGACATGGGGACATCAGGTGACATCGAGACCCTTGGGGACATGGGGACCATGGGGGACATGGGGACATCAGGTGACATCGAGACCCTTGGGGACATTGAGACCATGGGGGACACAGGGACCTCAGGTGACACCAGGACCCTTGGGGACATGGGGCCACCAGGTGACAATGAGACCCTTGGGGACATGGGGACCATGGGGGACATGGGGACACCAGGTGACACTGAGACCCTTGGGGACATTGAGACCATGGGGGACATTGAGACCATTGGGGACAGCGAGACCATTGGGGACATGGGGACATCAGGTGACATCGAGACCCTTGGGGACATGGGGACCATGGGGGACACGGGGACCTCAGGTGACACTGAGACCCTTGGGGACATTGAGACCATGGGGGACATGGGGACAGTTGGGGACACGGGGAGCTCAGGTGACACTGAGACCCTTGGGGACATTGAGACCATGGGGGACACGGGGACCTCAGGTGACAATGAGAGCCTTGGGGACATGGGGACCTCAGGTGACAATGAGACACTTGGGGACATTGAGACCATGGGGGACATGGGGACATCAGGTGACACTGAGACCCTTGGGGACATCGAGACCATTGGGGACACGGGGACCTCAGGTGACAATGAGACCCTTGGGGACATTGAGACCATTGGGGACAGCGAGACCACAGGGGACACCGAGGCCGTCGGGGACAATGAGACCACGGGGGACACGGGGAGCTCAGGTGACAATGAGACGCTTGGGGACATTGAGACCGTGGGGGACACGGGGACACCAGGTGACAACGAGACCCTTGGGGACATTGAGACCGTGGGGGACATGGGGACAGTTGGGAACACGGGGACCTCAGGTGACACCAGGACCCTTGGGGACATGGGGCCACCAGGTGACAATGAGACCCTTGGGGACATGGGGACAGTTGGGGACACGGGGACCTCAGGTGACATCGAGACCCTTGGGGACATTGAGACCATGGGGGACAGCGAGGCCGTTGGGGACAATGAGACCACGGGGGACACGGGGAGCTCAGGTGACACTGAGACACTTGGGGACATTGAGACTATGGGGGACATGGGGACACCAGGTGACACTGAGACCCTTGGGGACATGGGGACCATGGGGGTCATGGGGACAGTTGGGGACATGGGGACCTCAGGTGACACCAGGACCCTTGGGGACATTGAGACCATGGGGGACATGGGGACAGTTGGGGACATGGGGACATCAGGTGACATCGAGACCCTTGGGGACATTGAGACCATGGGGGACATGGGGACAGTTGGGGACACGGGGACCTCAGGCGACATCGAGACCCTTGGGGACATCGAGACCATGGGGGACATGGGGAGCTCAGGTGACATTGAGACCCTTGGGGACATTGAGACCGTGGGGGACATGGGGACAGTTGGGGACATGGGGAGCTCAGGTGACACCAGGACCCTTGGGGACATTGAGACCATGGGGGACATGGGGACCCTTGGGGACATCAGGACCATGGGGGACACGGGGACCTCAGGTGACACCAGGACCCTTGGGGACATGGGGGCCACCAGGTGACAATGAGACCCTTGGGGACATGGGGACAGTTGGGGACACGGGGACCTCAGGTGACATCGAGACCCTTGGGGACATTGAGACCACGGGGGACATTGAGACCATTGGGGACAATGAGACCACGGGGGACACGGGGAGCTCAGGTGACACTGAGACCCTTGGGGACATTGAGACCGTGGGGGACATGGGGACACCAGGTGACAATGAGACCCTTGGGGACATTGAGACCATGGGGGACATGGGGACATCAGGTGACATCGAGACCCTTGGGGACATTGAGACCATGGGGGACATGGGGACATCAGGTGACATCGAGACCCTTGGGGACATTGAGACCATGGGGGACATGGGGACAGTTGGGGACACGGGGACCTCAGGTGCCACCAGCACCCTTGGGGACATTGAGACCATGGGGGACATGGGGAGCTCAGGTGACAATGAGACCCTTGGGGACATTGAGACCATGGGGGACATGGGGAGCTCAGGTGACAATGAGACCCTTGGGGACATTGAGACCATGGGGGACACGGGGACAGTTGGGGACATCAGGACCATGGGGGACACGGGGACCTCAGGTGACACCAGGACCCTTGGGGACATTGAGACCATGGGGGACATTGAGGCCGTCGGGGACAATGAGACCACGGGGGACACGGGGAGCTCAGGTGACAATGAGACCCTTGGGGACATGGGGACAGTTGGGGACACGGGTCCTCAGGTGCCACCAGCACCCTTGGGGACCCCACGGCCACTGACCCCCAGGTGACACCCGCGGGTGACAACGTGGGGACAACGTGGGGACCTTGGCGGAGGTGCCAGCGACGTCCCCAACGCTGTGACGGGGCCACCCAGGGCCCTCCAATAAACAACCAGTGTCACCAGGGTCACCTGATCACCCCGGCTGGGGTCACGTGATGGCACCACTGTCACCTGGCGGCCATCTTGGGGGCACCGGTGTCACCTGACGGCCATCTTGGGGTCACTTTGAGGTCACCAGTGTCACCTGGCGGCCATCTTGGGGTCACCAGGCGGCCATCTTGGGGTCACCAATGTCACCAGGCGGCCATCTTGGGGTCACTTTGATGTCACCAATGTCACCCGGCGGCCATCTTGGGGTCACTGACATCACCAGGCGGCCATCTTGGGGTCACCAGGCGGCCATCTTGGGGTCACCGATATAACCAGGCGGCCATCTTGGGGTCACCAATGTCACCAGGCGGCCATCTTGGGGTCACTTGATGTCACCAGTGTCACCAGGCGGCCATCTTGGGGTCACTTGATGTCACCAGTGTCACCAGGCGGCCATCTTGGGGTCACTTTGAGGTCACCAGTGTCACCAGGCGGCCATCTTGGGGTCACCTGGCGGCCATCTTGGAGTCACTGACATCACCAGGCGGCCATCTTGGGGTCACCAGGTGGCCATCTTGGGGTCACCGATGTCACCAGGCGGCCATCTTGGGGTCACTGACATCACCAGGCGGCCATCTTGGGGTCACCAATGTCACCAGGCGGCCATCTTGGGGTCACCAGGCAGCCATCTTGGGGTCACTGACATCACCAGGCGGCCATCTTGGGGTCACCAATGTCACCTGACGGCCATCTTGGGGTCACCAGGCGGCCATCTTGGGGTCACCGATATAACCAGGCGGCCATCTTGGGGTCACCAATGTCACCAGGTGGCCATCTTGGGGTCACTTTGATGTCACCAGTGTCACCAGGCGGCCATCTTGGGGTCACCAATGTCACCCGGCGGCCATCTTGGGGTCACTGACATCACCAGGCGGCCATCTTGGGGTCACCAGGCAGCCATCTTGGGGTCACCGATATAACCAGGCGGCCATCTTGGGGTCACCAATGTCACCAGGCGGCCATTTTGGGGTCACTTTGATGTCACCAATGTCACCAGGCGGCCATGTTGGGGTCACTGACATCACCAGGCGGCCATCTTGGGGTCACTTTGATGTCACCACTGTCACCTGGCGGCCATCTTGGGGGCACCGGTGTCACCTGACGGCCATCTTGGGGTCACTTTGAGGTCACCAGTGTCACCTGGCGGCCATCTTGGGGTCACCAGGCGGCCATCTTGGGGTCACCGATGTCACCAGGTGGCCATCTTGGGGTCACTGACATCACCCAGTGGCCATCTTGGGGTCACTTTGAGGTCACCAGTGTCACCTGGTGGCCATCTTGGGGTCACCAGTGTCACCAGGCGGCCATCTTGGGGTCACCAATGTCACCAGGCGGCCATCTTGGGGTCACTTTGATGTCACCAGTGTCACGTGGCGGCCATCTTGGGGTCACCAGGCGGCCATCTTGGGGTCACCGATGTCACCAGGTGGCCATCTTGGGGTCAGTGACATCACCCGGCGGCCATCTTGGGGTCACCAATGTCACCAGGCGGCCATCTTGGGGTCACTTTGATGTCACCAGTGTCACCAGGCGGCCATCTTGGGGTCACCAGGCGGCCATCTTGGGGTCACTGACATCACCAGGCGGCCATCTTGGGGTCACCAGTGTCACCAGGCGGCCATCTTGGGGTCACCAATGTCACCAGGCGGCCATCTTGGGGTCACCAATGTCACCTGACGGCCATCTTGGGGTCAATGACATCACGCAGTGGCCATATTGAGGTCACCAATGTCACCAGGCGGCCATCTTGGGGTCACCAGGCGGCCATCTTGGGGTCAATGACATCACCTGGCGGCCATCTTGGGGTCACCAATGTCACCAGGCGGCCATCTTGGGGTCACTGACATCACCAGGTGGCCATCTTGGGCTCAATGACATCACCAGGCGGCCATCTTGGGGTCACCAATGTCACCAGGCGGCCATCTTGGGGTCACTGACATCACCAGGCGGCCATCTTGGGGTCACTGACATCACCCGGCGGCCATCTTGGGGTCACCAGGCGGCCATCTTGGGGTCACTGACATCACCAGGCGGCCATCTTGGGGTCACCAATGTCACCTGGCGGCCATCTTGGGGTCACCAGGCGGCCATCTTGGGGTCACCACATCACCCGGCGGCCATCTTGCGCCACGCCCCTTCGACATCACCCACACCCCCCCTCGACGTCACTTCCTCCCCACCCCCCAAACAAGCTCCTCCCCCTTTTGCCAACGTCTATTTTTATTGGGCAGGTCCCCGGCCCCGCCCTCCCCCCCCACCCCCCTCAAGCCCCGCCCCCTCCCATGTTGGGTGGGGGGTGTGTGGGCAGGGCCAAGACACAACAACAACTAAAGGGCAACCAATAGGGTTGGGGGGGGGGGGGGCGGGGTCTGGTGGAGGGGGTGTGTCCGGCGGGGCGGGGGGTGTGGTCAGGGGGCGGTGGGCGGGGTCAGCGGATGGTGTAGCGCACGTAGGGAACCTCCACGTCGTTGTCGGTGTCGTCGTTGCAGCAAAGCTCGAAGACCAGCGCCCGCACGTGGCGACCCAGCTTCTTCTTGGACACGCGCGCCACGATCTCCGTCATCCTGGGGACAGCGGGGGACACGGGGACATCAGGTGACAATGAGAGACTTGGGGACATTGAGGCCATGGGGGACATGGGGACCTCAGGTGACAATGAGAGACTTGGGGACATGGGGACCATGGGGGACATGGGGAGCTCGGGTGACACTGAGACCCTTGGGGACATTGAGACTATGGGGGACATGGGGACCTCAGGTGACACTGTGACCCTTGGGGACATTGAGACTACGGGGGGACATTGAGACCATGGGGGACATGGGGACATCAGGTGACATCGAGACCCTTGGGGACATTGAGACCATGGGGGACATGGGGAGCTCAGGTGACAATGAGACCCTTGGGGACATTGAGACCATGGGGGACATGGGGACATCAGGTGACATCGAGACCCTTGGGGACATTGAGACCATGGGGGACATGGGGAGCTCAGGTGACAATGAGAGCCTTGGGGACATTGAGACCATGGGGGACATGGGGACCCTTGGGGACATTGAGACCATGGGGGACATGGGGACAGTTGGGGACATGGGGACCTCAGGTGACACTGAGACCCTTGGGGACATTGAGACCATGGGGGACACGGGGACAGTTGGGGACACGGGGAGCTCAGGTGACAATGAGACCCTTGGGGACATTGAGACCATGGGGGACATGGGGACCTCAGGTGACACTGAGACCCTTGGGGACATTGAGACCATGGGGGACATGGGGACATCAGGTGACACTGAGACCCTTGGGGACATTGAGACCATGGGGGACATGGGGACCCTTGGGGACATTGAGACCATGGGGGACATGGGGACCCTTGGGGACATCGAGACCATGGGGGACATGGGGACATCAGGTGACACCAGGACCATGGGGGACACCAGGTGACAATGAGACCCTTGGGGACATTGAGACCGTGGGGGACACGGGGACCTCAGGTGACATCGAGACCCTTGGGGACATCGAGACCATGGGGGACATGGGGACCCTTGGGGACATCAAGACCATTGGGGACATTGAGAGCATGGGGGGACATGGGGAGCTCAGGTGACAATGAGACCCTTGGGGACATCGAGACCATGGGGGACATGGGGAGAATTGGGGACATGGGGAGCTCAGGTGACACCAGGACCCTTGGGGACATGGGGGACACCAGGTGACAATGAGACCCTTGGGGACATGGGGACAGTTGGGGACATGGGGACCCTTGGGGACATCGAGACCATGGGGGACATGGGGACATCAGGTGACACCAGGACCATGGGGGACACCAGGTGACAATGAGACCCTTGGGGACATTGAGACCGTGGGGGACACGGGGACCTCAGGTGACATCGAGACCCTTGGGGACATCGAGACCATGGGGGACATGGGGACCCTTGGGGACATCAAGACCATTGGGGACATTGAGAGCATGGGGGGACATGGGGAGCTCAGGTGACAATGAGACCCTTGGGGACATCGAGACCATGGGGGACATGGGGAGAATTGGGGACATGGGGAGCTCAGGTGACACCAGGACCCTTGGGGACATGGGGGACACCAGGTGACAATGAGACCCTTGGGGACATGGGGACAGTTGGGGACACGGGGAGCTCAGGTGACATCGAGACCCTTGGGGACATTGAGGCTATGGGGGACATGGGGACAGTTGGGGACATGGGGACATCAGGTGACATCGAGACCTTTGGGGACATTGAGACCATGGGGGACATGGGGACCCTTGGGGACATTGAGACCATGGGGGACATGGGGACAGTTGGGGACATGGGGACATCAGGTGACACCAGCACCCTTGGGGACATTGTGACCATAAGGGACATGGGGACATCAGGTGACACCAGGACCATGGGGGACACGGGGACCTCAGGTGACACTGAGACCCTTGGGGACATTGAGGCTATGGGGGGACATTGAGACTATGGGGGACATGGGGAGCTCGGGTGACAATGAGACCATTGGGGACATTGAGACCATGGGGGACATGGGGACCTCAGGTGACATCGAGAGCCTTGGGGACATTGAGACTATGGGGGGACATCGAGACCCTTGGGGACATTGAGGCCATGGGGGACACGGGGAGCTCAGGTGACATCAGGACTCTTGGGGACATTGAGACCCTTGGGGACATTGAGACCATGGGGGACATTGAGACTACGGGGGGACATTGAGACCATGGGGGACATGGGGATCCACAGGGACAGTGAGACCCTTGGGGACATTGAGACTATGGGGGACATTGAGGCTATGGGGGACATGGGGAGCTCAGGTGACATCAGGACCCTTGGGGACATTGAGACCCTTGGAGAGAAGGGGGACACTGAGGCCCTTGGGGACATTGAGGCCATGGGGGACACGGGGAGCTCAGGTGACAATGAGACCCTTGGGGACATTGAGACCCTTGGAGACAAGGGGGACACTGAGACCCTTGGGGACATTGAGACTATGGGGGACATGGGGAGCTCAGGTGACAATGAGCCCCTTGGGGACATTGAGACCCTTGGAGACAAGGGGGACATTGAGACCCTTGGGGACATGGAGACTATGGGGGACATTGAGACTATGGGGGACATGGGGAGCTCAGGTGACACTGAGACCCTTGGGGACATTGAGACCATGGGGGACACGGGGAGCTCAGGTGACACTGAGAGCCTTGGGGACATTGAGACCATGGGGGACATCGAGACCCTTGGGGACATTGAGACTATGGGGGGACATCGAGACCCTTGGGGACATTGAGACCATGGGGGACAAGGGGGACTCTGAGGCCCTTGGGGACATTGAGACTATGGGGGACATGGGGAGCTCAGGTGACAATGAGACCCTTGGGGACATTGAGACCATGGGGGACACGGGAGGCTCAGGTGACACCAGGACCCTTGGGGACATTGAGACCATGGGGGACATGGGGAGCTCAGGTGACAATGAGACCCTTGGGGACATTGAGACCCTTGGGGACATGGAGACTATGGGGGACATTGAGACTATGGGGGACATGGGGAGCTCAGGTGACACTGAGACCCTTGGGGACGTTGAGACTATGGGGGACATTGAGACTATGGGGGGACACAGGGAGCTCGGGTGACAATGAGACCCTTGGGGACATTGAGACCATGGGGGACATGGGGAGCTCAGGTGACAATGAGCCCCTTGGGGACATTGAGACCCTTGGAGACAAGGGGGACACTGAGACCCTTGGGGACATTGAGACTATGGGGGACATGGGGAGCTCAGGTGACACTGAGAGCCTTGGGGACATTGAGGCCATGGGGGACATGGGGACACCAGGTGACAATGAGAGCCTTGGGGACATTGAGACCCTTGGGGACATTGAGACAATGGGGTATGGGGAGCTCAGGTGACATCAGGACCCTTGGGGACATTGAGACCCTTGGGGACATTGAGACCATGGGGGACACGGGGAGCTCGGGTGACAATGAGACCCTTGGGGACATTGAGACCATGGGGGACATGGGGAGCTCAGGTGACAATGAGACCCTTGGGGACATTCAGCCCCTTGGGGACATTGAGACCATGGGGGACACGGGTCCCCCGGGTGACACCAGGACCCTTGGGGACACTGAGACCTGGGGACAGTTCCCAAGTGCCACCAGGTGTCACCCGGGGGTGTCACCAGCCATGGGGACACGGGTGACATCAGCCCATGGCGACCTCAACCATGGGCTTGTCCCCCTATGGTGACACCCAACCTCCACCCATGGGACCCCAAACCCCACCCATGGGTGCCCCTGACCCCACGTCCCCTTTGGACCCCCGGGACATGTCCCCCACCCCACACCCCACCTGTCCCCACCATGGGACCCCAAACCCCAACCCATGGGACGTGTCCCCCACCCATTGGTCCCCCCCACCCATGGGTGCCCCCCCCCGCCACCCATGGGTGCCCTACGGTTGGTCGTGGCGCTCGCGCAGCTTGGCCGCCGGCATGAAGAACGAGTAGAGCATGGAGACGCCCTGGGACAGCATGGTGATCTCCAGGCGGTGCTCCTTCTGTGGGGACACGGGGACACGGGGACGTGGGGTGGGGTCTCCAGCACCCAAGGGTGCCCCATGGTGACCCACAGCACCCCATGGCCAAGGGGTCGCCAGATACGGTGGTGGCCACATCTCCCCAGCTTCCCCTTGAGGTGTCCCCTCTGGACTTAGGGACATCACCTGGGGACATGGGGATGTGGGGTGGGGTCTCCAGCACCCAAGGGTGCCCCATGGTGACCCACAGCACCCCATGGCCAAGGGGGCGCCAGATATGGTGGTGGCCACATCTCCCCAGCTTCCCCTTGAGGTGTCCCCTCTGGACTTGGGGACATCACCTGGGGACATGGGGACGTGGGGTGGGGTCTCCAGCACCCAAGGGTGCCCCATGGTGACCCACAGCACCCCATGGCCAAGGGGGCACCAGATATGGTGGTGGCCACATCTCCCCACCTTCCCCTTGAGGTGTCTCCATGGGGAATATGGGGACACTGGGTGGGACATGGGGACGTGGGGTGGGGTCTCCAGCACCCAAGGGTGCCCCATGGGGACCCACAGTGCCCCACAACTAAGGGGTCGCCAGATATGGTGGTGGCCACATCTCCCCCCACTTCCCATTCAGGAGTCTCCATGGGGAATATGGGGACTCTGGGTGGGACATGGGGATGTGGGGTGGGGTCTCCAGCACCCAAGGGTGCCCCACGGTGACCCACAGTGCCCCACAGCCAAGGGGACCCTGGCCATGGTGGTGGCCACATCTCCCCACCTTCCCCTTGAGGTGTCCCCTCTGGACTTGGGGACATCACCTGGGGACATGGGGATGTGGGGTGGGGTCTCCAGCACCCAAGGGTGCCCCATGGGGACCCATAGTGCCCCACAGCTAAGGGGTCGCCAGATATGGTGGTGGCCACATCTCCCCACCTTCCCCTTGAGGTGTCCCCTCTGGACTTGGGGACATCACCTGGGGACATGGGGACGTGGGGTGGGGTCTCCAGCACCCAAGGGTGCCCCATGGGGACCCACAGTGCCCCACAACTAAGGGGTCGCCAGATATGGTGGTGGCCACATCTCCCCCCACTTCCCATTGAGGTGTCTCCATGGGGGATATGGGGACACTGGGTGGGACATGAGGATGTGGGGTGGGGTCTCCAGCACCCAAGGGTGCCCCATGGTGACCCACAACACCCCATGGCCAAGGGGGCGCCAGATATGGTGGTGGCCATATCTCCCCACCTTCCCCTTGAGGTGTCCCCTCTGGATTTGGGGACATCACCTGGGGACATGGGGATGTGGGGTGGGGTCTCCAGCACCCAAGGGTGCCCCATGGTGACCCACAGCACCCCATGGCCAAGCGGGTGCCAGATATGGTGGTGGCCACATCTCCCCACCTTCCCCTTGAGGTGTCTCCATGGGGGATATGGGGACACTGTGTGGGACATGGGGATGTGGGGTGGGGTCTCCAGCACCCAAGGGTGCCCCACGGTGACCCACAGCACCCCATGGCCAAGGGGGCGCCAGATATGGTGGTGGCCACATCTCCCCACCTTCCCCTTGAGGTGTCTCCATGGGGGATACGGGGACACTGGGTGGGACATGGGGATGTGGGGTGGGGTCTCCAGCACCCAAGGGTGCCCCACGGTGACCCACAGCACCCCATGGCCAAGGGGGCGCCAGATATGGTGGTGGCCACATCTCCCCACCTTCCCCTTGAGGTGTCTCCCCTTGACTTGGGGACCTCCATGGTGCCCAGGAGGTGACACCATGTGGGTCCCCCAGCCCCCCAAGCGCCGTCCCAGTCCCTCCCAGTGGCTCCCAGTACCTTGAAGTAGGCGAGGAACTGGCGCAGCGTCATCTCTTGCCCGTCGGGCTGCAGCCCCTGCACCTCGAACCGGTCCCACAGTGTCCACTCCACGTCGTAG
Source organism: Columba livia (assembly GCF_036013475.1). Lineage (NCBI taxonomy): Eukaryota > Metazoa > Chordata > Aves > Columbiformes > Columbidae > Columba > Columba livia. The sequence continues at coordinate 20,795 of NC_088638.1, read as the reverse complement.
TACTGGGGGGGCAATGGGGGAGATATGGGGCGGCCCCACGGCGGGGACGCCCGTCAGGCCCCAACCCAACCCAACCCAACCCAACCCAACTCAACCCAACCCAACTCAACCCAACTCAACCCAACCCAACTCAACCCAACCCAACTCAACCCAACTCAACCCAACTCAACCCAACTCAACTCAACCCAAGTCAACTCAACCCAACTCAACTCAACCCAAGTCAACTCAACCCAACTCAACTCAACCCAACCCAACTCAACTCAACCCAACTCAACCCAACTCAACTCAACCCAACTCAACCCAAATCAACCCAACTCAACTCAACCCAACTCAACCCAACTCAACCCAACTCAACCCAAATCAACCCAACTCAACTCAACCCAACTCAACCCAAGTCAACCCAACTCAACCCAAGTCAACCCAACTCAACCCAACCCAAGTCAACCCAAGTCAACCCAACTCAACCCAACCCAAGTCAACCCAAGTCAACCCAACCCAACCCAACCCAAGCCAACTCAACCCAACCCAACTCAACCCAACCCAACCCAACTCAACCCAACCCAACTCAACCCAACCCAACCCAACCCAACTCAACCCAACTCAACCCAACCCAACTCAACCCAACTCAACCCAAGTCAACCCAAGTCAACTCAACCCAAGTCAACCCAACTCAACCCAACCCAACTCAACCCAACCCAACTCAACCCAACCCAACTCAACCCAACCCAACTCAACCCAACTCAACTCAACCCAACTCAACCCAACTCAACTCAATACAACTCAACCCAACCCAACCCAACTCAACCTAACTCAACCAACCCAACTCAACCCAACTCAACCCAACTCAACCCAACTCAACCCAACCCAACTCAACCCAACCCAACCCATCTCAACCCAACCCAACCCAACCCAACTCAACCCAACTCAACCCAACTCATCCCAACCCAACCCAACTCAACTCAACCCAACTCAACTCAACCCAACTCAACTCAACCCAACTCAACTCAACCCAACTCAACTCAACCCAACCCAACTCAACCCAACTCAACTCAACCCAACTCAACTCAACCCAACCCAACCCAACTCAACCCAACCCAACTCAACCCAACTCAACCCAACTCAACTCAACCAACCCAACTCAACTCAACCCAACTCAACGCAACTCAACCCAACTCAACCCAACCCAACTCAACTCAACCCAACCCAACCCAACTCAACCCAACCTAACTCAACCCAACTCAACTCAACCCAACCCAACTCAACCCAACCCAAGTCAACGCAACTCAACCCAACTCAACCAACCCAACTCAACCAACCCAACTCAACCCAACTCAACCCAACTCAACTCAACCCAACCCAACTCAACCCAACCCAACTCAACCCAACTCAACCCAACTCAACTCAACCCAACTCAACCCAAATCAACCCAACTCAACTCAACCCAACTCAACTCAACCCAACTCAACCCAACCCAACTCAACTCAACCCAACTCAACCCAACTCAACTCAACCCAACTCAACCCAACTCAACCCAAATCAACCCAACTCAACTCAGCCCAACTCAACTCAACCCAACTCAACTCAACCCAACTCAACCCAACTCAACTCAACCCAACTCAACCCAAGTCAACCCAACCCAACTCAACCCAACCCATCTCAACCCATCTCAACCCAACTCAACCCAACTCAACCCAACTCAACCCAACCCAACTCAACTCAACCCAACTCAACCCAACCCAACTCAACTCAACCCAACCCAACTCAACCCAACCCAACTCAACCCAACTCAACCCAACCCAACTCAACCCAACCCAACTCAACCCAACTCAACCCAAGTCAACCCAAGTCAACCCAACCCAACCCAACCCAACTCAAGCCAACTCAACCCAACCCAACTCAACCCAACCCAACTCAACCCAACTCAACTCAACCCAACTGAACCCAACTCAACCCAACCCAACTCAACTCAACCCAACTCAACTCAACTCAACCCAACCCAACTCAACGCAACTCAATGCAACTCAACCCAACTCAACCCAACCCAACTCAACCCAACTCAACCCAACCCAACTCAACCCAACTCAACCCAACCCAACTCAACCCAACTCAACCCAACCCAACTCAATCAAGCCAACTCAACCCAACTCAACTCAACCCAACCCAACTCAACCCAACTCAACTCAACCCAACTCAACTCAACCCAACCTAACTCAACCCAACTCAACTCAACCCAACTCAACTCAACCCAACTCAACTCAACCCAACTCAACCCAACCCAACCCAACTCAACCAACCCAACTCAACCAACCCAACTCAACCCAACCCAACTCAATCAACCCAAATCAACCCAACCCAACCCAACTCAACCCAACCCATCCCAACCCAACTCAACCCAACTCAACCCAACTCAACTCAACCCAACCCAACTCAACCCAACTCAACCCAACCCAACTCAACTCAACCCAACTCAACTCAACCCAACCCAACTCAACCCAACTCAACTCAACCCAACCCAACCCAACCCAACTCAACTCAACCCAACCCAACTCAACCCAACTCAACTCAACCCAACCCAACCCAACTCAACTCAACCCAACTCAACTCAACCCAACCCAACTCAACCCAACCCAACTCAATCAACCCAAATCAACCCAACCCAACCCAACTCAACCCAACCCATCCCAACCCAACTCAACCCAACTCAACCCAACTCAACTCAACCCAACCCAACTCAACCCAACTCAACCCAACCCAACTCAACTCAACCCAACTCAACTCAACCCAACCCAACTCAACCCAACTCAACTCAACCCAACCCAACCCAACCCAACTCAACTCAACCCAACCCAACTCAACCCAACTCAACTCAACCCAACCCAACCCAACTCAACTCAACCCAACTCAACTCAACCCAACCCAACTCAACCCAACTCAACTCAACCCAACTCAACTCAACCCAACTCAACTCAACCCAACTCAACCCAACTCAACCCAACTCAACCCAATCCAACCCAACTCAACCCAACTCAACTCAACCCAACCCAACTCAACCCAACTCAACCCAACCCAACTCAACCCAACTCAACCCAACCCAACTCAACCCAACCCAACTCAACCCAACTCAACCCAACTCAACCCAACTCAACCAACCCAACTCAACCCAACTCAACTCAACCCAACTCAACGCAACTCAACCCAACTCAACCCAACTCAACCCAACCCAACTCAACCCAACTCAACCCAACTCAACCCAACTCAACTCAACCCAAGTCAACTCAACCCAACTCAACTCAACCCAAGTCAACTCAACCCAACTCAACTCAACCCAACCCAACTCAACTCAACCCAACTCAACCCAACTCAACTCAACCCAACTCAACCCAAATCAACCCAACTCAACTCAACCCAATCAACCCAACTCAACTCAACCCAACTCAACCCAAATCAACCCAACTCAACTCAACCCAACTCAACCCAAGTCAACCCAACTCAACCCAAGTCAACCCAACTCAACCCAACCCAAGTCAACCCAAGTCAACCCAACTCAACCCAACCCAAGTCAACCCAAGTCAACCCAACCCAACCCAACCCAAGCCAACTCAACCCAACCCAACTCAACCCAACCCAACCCAACTCAACCCAACCCAACTCAACCCAACCCAACCCAACCCAACTCAACCCAACCCAACTCAACCCAACCCAACTCAACCCAACTCAACCCAAGTCAACCCAAGTCAACTCAACCCAAGTCAACCCAACTCAACCCAACCCAACTCAACCCAACCCAACTCAACCCAACCCAACTCAACCCAACCCAACTCAACCCAACTCAACCCAACTCAACCCAACTCAACTCAATACAACTCAACCCAACCCAACCCAACTCAACCTAACTCAACCAACCCAACTCAACCCAACTCAACCCAACTCAACCCAACTCAACCCAACCCAACTCAACCCAACCCAACCCATCTCAACCCAACCCAACCCAACCCAACTCAACCCAACTCAACCCAACTCATCCCAACCCAACCCAACTCAACTCAACCCAACTCAACTCAACCCAACTCAACTCAACCCAACCCAACTCAACCCAACTCAACTCAACCCAACTCAACTCAACCCAACCCAACCCAACTCAACCCAACCCAACTCAACCCAACTCAACCCAACTCAACTCAACCAACCCAACTCAACTCAACCCAACTCAACCCAACTCAACCCAACCCAACTCAACTCAACCCAACCCAACCCAACTCAACCCAACCTAACTCAACCCAACTCAACTCAACCCAACCCAACTCAACCCAACCCAAGTCAACGCAACTCAACCCAACTCAACCAACCCAACTCAACCAACCCAACTCAACCAACTCAACCCAACTCACTCAACCCAACCCAACTCAACCCAACCCAACTCAACCCAACTCAACCCAACTCAACTCAACCCAACTCAACCCAAATCAACCCAACTCAACTCAACCCAACTCAACTCAACCCAACTCAACTCACCCCAACCCAACTCAACCAACCCAACTCAACCCAACTCAACCCAAATCAACCCAACTCAACTCAACCCAACCCAACTCAACCCAACCCAACTCAACCCAACTCAACCCAACCCAACTCAACCCAACTCAACCCAAGTCAACCCAAGTCAACCCAACCCAACCCAACTCAACCCAACCCAACTCAACCCAACCCAACTCAACCCAACTCAACTCAACCCAACTGAACCCAACTCAACCCAACCCAACTCAACTCAACCCAACTCAACCCAACTCAACCCAACCCAACTCAACTCAACCCAACTCAACTCAACTCAACCCAACCCAACTCAACGCAACTCAATGCAACTCAACCCAACTCAACCCAACCCAACTCAACCCAACTCAACCCAACCCAACTCAACCCAACTCAACCCAACCCAACTCAACCCAACTCAACCCAACCCAACTCAATCAACCCAACTCAACCCAACTCAACTCAACCCAACCCAACTCAACCCAACTCAACTCAACCCAACTCAACTCAACCAACCTAACTCAACCCAACTCAACTCAACCCAACTCAACTCAACCCAACTCAACTCAACCCAACTCAACCCAACCCAACCCAACTCAACCAACCCAACTCAACCCAACCCAACTCAATCAACCCAAATCAACCCAACCCAACCCAACTCAACCCAACCCATCCCAACCCAACTCAACCCAACTCAACCCAACTCAACTCAACCCAACCCAACTCAACCCAACTCAACCCAACCCAACTCAACTCAACCCAACTCAACTCAACCCAACCCAACTCAACCCAACTCAACTCAACCCAACCCAACCCAACCCAACTCAACCAACCCAACTCAACCCAACTCAACTCAACCCAACCCAACCCAACTCAACTCAACCCAACTCAACTCAACCCAACCCAACTCAACCCAACTCAACTCAACCCAACCCAACTCAACCCAACTCAACTCAACCCAACTCAACCCAACTCAACCCAACTCAACCCAACTCAACCCACCCAACCCAACCCAACTCAACCCAACTCAACCCAACCCAACTCAACCCAACTCAACCCAAGTCAACCCAAGTCAACTCAACCCAAGTCAACCCAACTCAACCCAACCCAACTCAACCCAACCCAACTCAACCCAACCCAACTCAACCCAACCCAACTCAACCCAACTCAACTCAACCCAACTCAACCCAACTCAACTCAATACAACTCAACCAACCAACCCAACTCAACCTAACTCAACCAACCCAACTCAACCCAACTCAACCCAACTCAACCCAACTCAACCCAACCCAACTCAACCCAACCCAACCCATCTCAACCCAACCCAACCCAACCCAACTCAACCCAACTCAACCCAACTCATCCCAACCCAACCCAACTCAACTCAACCCAACTCAACTCAACCCAACTCAACTCAACCCAACTCAACTCAACCCAACTCAACTCAACCCAACCCAACTCAACCCAACTCAACTCAACCCAACTCAACTCAACCCAACCCAACCCAACTCAACCCAACCCAACTCAACCCAACTCAACCCAACTCAACTCAACCAACCCAACTCAACTCAACCCAACTCAACCCAACTCAACCCAACTCAACCCAACCCAACTCAACTCAACCCAACCCAACCCAACTCAACCCAACCTAACTCAACCCAACTCAACTCAACCCAACCCAACTCAACCCAACCCAAGTCAACGCAACTCAACCCAACTCAACCAACCCAACTCAACCAACCCAACTCAACCCAACTCAACCCAACTCAACTCAACCCAACCCAACTCAACCCAACCCAACTCAACCCAACTCAACCCAACTCAACTCAACCCAACTCAACCCAAATCAACCCAACTCAACTCAACTCAACCCAACTCAACCCAACTCAACTCAACCCAACTCAACCCAACTCAACCCAAATCAACCCAACTCAACTCAGCCCAACTCAACTCAACCCAACTCAACTCAACCCAACTCAACCCAACTCAACTCAACCCAACTCAACCCAAGTCAACCCAACCCAACTCAACCCAACCCATCTCAACCCATCTCAACCCAACTCAACCCAACTCAACCCAACCCAACTCAACTCACCCAACTCAACCCAACCCAACTCAACTCAACCCAACCCAACTCAACCCAACCCAACTCAACCCAACTCAACCCAACCCAACTCAACCCAACCCAACTCAACCCAACTCAACCCAAGTCAACCCAAGTCAACCCAACCCAACCCAACCCAACTCAAGCCAACTCAACCCAACCCAACTCAACCCAACCCAACTCAACCCAACTCAACTCAACCCAACTGAACCCAACTCAACCCAACCCAACTCAACTCAACCCAACTCAACTCAACTCAACCCAACCCAACTCAACGCAACTCAATGCAACTCAACCCAACTCAACCCAACCCAACTCAACCCAACTCAACCCACCCAACTCACCCAACTCAACCCAACCAACTCAACCCAACTCAACCCCAACCCAACTCAATCAAGCCAACTCAACCCAACTCCACTCAACCCAACCCAACTCAACCCACTCAACTCAACCCAACTCAACTCAACCCAACCTAACTCAACCCACTACCAACTCAACCCAACTCAACTCACCCAACTCAACTCAACCCAACTCAACCCAACCCAACCCAACTCAACCAACCCAACTCAACCAACCCAACTCAACCCAACCCAACTCAATCAACCCAAATCAACCCAACCCAACCCAACTCAACCCAACCCATCCAACCCAACTCAACCCAACTCAACCCAACTCAACTCAACCCAACCCAACTCAACCCAACTCAACCCAACCCAACTCAACTCAACCCAACTCAACTCAACCCAACCCAACTCAACCCAACTCAACTCAACCCAACCCAACCCAACCCAACTCAACTCAACCCAACCCAACTCAACCCAACTCAACTCAACCCAACCCAACTCAACCCAACTCAACCCAACCCAACTCAACTCAACCCAACTCAACTCAACCCAACCCAACTCAACCCACTCAACTCAACCCCCACCCAACCCAACCAACTCAACTCAACCCAACCCAACTCAACCCAACTCAACTCAACCAACCCAACCCAACTCAACTCAACCCAACTCAACTCAACCCAACCCAACTCAACCCAACTCAACTCAACCCAACTCAACTCAACCCAACTCAACTCAACCCAACTCAACCCAACTCAACCCAACTCACCCAATCCAACCCAACTCAACCCAACTCAACTCAACCCAACCCAACTCAACCCAACTCAACCCAACCCAACTCAACCCAACTCAACCCAACCCAACTCAACCCAACCCAACTCAACCAACTCAACCCAACTCACCCAACTCAACCCAACCCAACTCAACCCAACTCAACTCAACCCAACTCAACGCAACTCAACCCAACTCAACCCAACTCAACCAACCCAACTCAACCCAACTCAACCCAACTCAACCCAACTCAACTCAACCAAGTCAACTCAACCCAACTCAACTCAACCCAAGTCAACTCAACCCAACTCAACTCAACCCAACCCAACTCAACTCAACCCCAACTCAACCCAACTCAACTCACCCAACTCAACCCAAATCAACCCAACTCAACTCAACCCAACTCAACCCAACTCAACTCAACCCAACTCAACCCAAATCAACCCAACTCAACTCAACCCAACTCAACCCAAGTCAACCCAACTCAACCCAAGTCAACCCAACTCAACCCAACCCAAGTCAACCCAAGTCAACCCAACTCAACCCAACCCAAGTCAACCCAAGTCAACCCAACCCAACCCAACCCAAGCCAACTCAACCCAACCCAACTCAACCCAACCCAACCCAACTCAACCCAACCCAACTCAACCCAACCCAACCCAACCCAACTCAACCCAACCCAACTCAACCCAACCCAACTCAACCCAACTCAACCCAAGTCAACCCAAGTCAACTCAACCCAAGTCAACCCAACTCAACCCAACCCAACTCAACCCAACCCAACTCAACCCAACCCAACTCAACCCAACCCAACTCAACCCAACTCAACTCAACCCAACTCAACCCAACTCAACTCAATACAACTCAACCCAACCCAACCCAACTCAACCTAACTCAACCAACCCAACTCAACCCAACTCAACCCAACTCAACCCAACTCAACCCAACCCAACTCAACCCAACCCAACCCATCTCAACCCAACCCAACCCAACCAACTCAACCCAACTCAACCCAACTCATCCCAACCCAACCCAACTCAACTCAACCCAACTCAACTCAACCCAACACTACTCAACCCAACCCAACTCAACCCAACTCAACTCAACCCAACTCAACTCAACCCAACCCAACTCAACCCAACCCAACTCAACCCAACTCAACCCAACTCAACTCAACCAACCCAACTCAACTCAACCCAACTCAACCCAACTCAACCCAACCCAACTCAACTCAACCCAACCCAACCCAACTCAACCCAACCTAACTCAACCCAACTCAACTCAACCCAACCCAACTCAACCCAACCCAAGTCAACGCAACTCAACCCAACTCAACCAACCCACTCACCAACCCAACTCAACCCAACTCAACCCAACTCAACTCAACCCAACCCAACTCAACCCAACCCAACTCAACCCAACTCAACCCAACTCAACTCAACCCAACTCACCCAAATCAACCCAACTCAACTCAACCCAACTCAACTCAACCCAACTCAACTCAACCCAACCCAACTCAACTCAACCCAACTCAACCCAACTCACCCCAAATCAACCCAACTCAACTCAACCCAACCAACTCAACCCAACCCAACTCAACCCAACTCAACCCAACCCAACTCAACCCAACTCAACCCAAGTCAACCCAAGTCAACCCAACCCAACCCAACCCAACTCAACCCAACCCAACTCAACCCAACCCAACTCAACCCAACTCAACTCAACCCAACTGAACCCAACTCAACCCAACCCAACTCAACTCAACCCAACTCAACCCAACTCACCCAACCCAACTCAACTCAACCCAACTCAACTCAACTCAACCCAACCCAACTCAACGCAACTCAATGCAACTCAACCCAACTCAACCCAACCCAACTCAACCCAACTCAACCCAACCCAACTCAACCCAACTCAACCCAACCCAACTCAACCCAACTCAACCCAACCCAACTCAATCAACCCAACTCAACCCAACTCAACTCAACCCAACCCAACTCAACCCAACTCAACTCAACCCAACTCAACTCAACCCAACCTAACTCAACCCAACTCAACTCAACCCAACTCAACTCAACCCAACTCAACTCAACCCAACTCAACCCAACCCAACCCAACTCAACCAACCCAACTCAACCCAACCCAACTCAATCAACCCAAATCAACCCAACCCAACCCAACTCAACCCAACCCATCCCAACCCAACTCAACCCAACTCAACCCAACTCAACTCAACCCAACCCAACTCAACCCAACTCAACCCAACCCAACTCAACTCAACCCAACTCAACTCAACCCAACCCAACTCAACCCAACTCAACTCAACCCAACCCAACCCAACCCAACTCAACCCAACCCAACTCAACCCAACTCAACTCAACCCAACCCAACTCAACTCAACCCAACTCAACTCAACCCAACCCAACTCAACCCAACTCAACTCAACCCAACCCAACTCAACCCAACTCAACTCAACCCAACTCAACCCAACTCAACCCAACTCAACCCAACTCAACCCAATCCAACCCAACTCAACCCAACTCAACTCAACCCAACCCAACTCAACCCAACTCAACCCAACCCAACTCAACCCAACTCAACCCAACTCAACCCAACTCAACCCAACTCAACCAACCCAACTCAACCCAACTCAACTCAACCCAACTCAACGCAACTCAACCCAACTCAACCAACCCAACTCAACCAACCCAACTCAACCCAACTCAACCCAACCCAACTCAACCCAACTCAACCCAACTCAACTCAACCCAAGTCAACTCAACCCAACTCAACTCAACCCAACCCAACTCAACTCAACCCAACTCAACCCAACCCAACTCAACCCAACTCAACCCAACCCAACTCAACCCAACTCAACCCAACCCAACTCAACCCAACTCAACCCAACTCAACCAACCCAACTCAACCCAACTCACCCAACTCAACCAACCCAACTCAACCCAACTCAACCCAACTCAACTCAACCCAACCCAACTCAACCCAACTCAACCCAACTCAACTCAACCCAACCCAACCCAACTCAACTCAACCCAACTCAACTCAACCCAACCCAACTCAACCAACCCAACTCAACCAACTCAACCCAACTCAACTCAACCCAACTCAACCCAACTCAACCCAACTCAACCCAACTCAACCAACCCAACTCAACCCAACTCAACCCAACTCAACTCAACCCAACCCAACTCAACCCAACTCAACCCAACTCAACCCAACTCAACCCAACCCAACTCATCCCACTCAACCCAACTCACCCAAGTCAACCCAACTCAACCCAACCCAACTCAACTCAACCCAACCCAAGTCAACCCAAGTCAACCCAACTCAACCCAACCCAACTCAACCCAACCCAACTCAACCCAACTCAACTCAACCCAACCCAACTCAACCCAACCCAAGACCTCAACTCAACCCAACCCAACTCAACCCAAACCAAGACCCCAACTCAACCTCAAATCAACCCAACTCAACTGAAGACCTCAACCCAACCCAAACCTCAAGTCAACCCAAACCAACTCAACCCAACACAACTCAACTCAACCCAACCCAACTCAACCCAAGATCTCAACTCAACCCAACCCAACTCAACCCAAACCAACCCAACCCAAGACCTCAACTCAACCCAACCCAACTCATCCCAACTCAACCCAACTCAACTCAACCCAACCCAACTCATCCCAACCCAAGACCTCAGCTCAACCCAACCCAACTCAACCCAACCCAACTCAACCCAAGACCTCAACTCAACCCAACCCAACTCAACTCAACTCAACCCAACCCAACCCAACTGAACTCATCCCAACCCAAGACCTCAGCTCAACCCAATCCAACTCAACCCAAACCAACCCAACCCAAGACCTCAACTCAACCCAACCCAACTCAACTCAACTCAACCCAACCCAACCCAACTGAACTCATCCCAACCCAACCCAAGACCTCAGCTCAACCCAACCCAACTCAACCCAACCCAACTCAACTCAACTCAACCCAACCCAACTGAACTCAACCCAACCCAAGACCTGAACTCAACACAACCCAACCCAACTCAACCCAAGACCTCAACTCAACCCAACCCAACCCAACCCAACCCAAGACCTCAACTCAACCCAACCAACCCAACCCAACCCAAGACCTCAACTCCACCCAACCCCCCCCCACCCAAGACCCCAGCCCCCCACCTTGTTGCGGGGGCAGGCGATGGGCTCGGAGCAGGCGACGAAGGGCAGCGCCAGGTTGAGGAAGGAGTTGCGGTAGGAGCTGAGGCGCCGGTGGCCCTGGACCAGCTTGTAGAGCTCGAGGCAGGCCAGTCCCACCACGGCGCCCGTGGTGGTGGCGATGGCCGGGATGATCTTCCCCGCGATCAGCTTGCTCTGCACGTACGCAACGTATAGACGTAAGACGTATAGAACGTAGAGATATAAGATGTAGAGACGTAAGGGTGCTGAGAGGGGAGGAACGAGGAGGTTCTGGGCCCCTTGTTTGGTCCCTCCCGGACGCTTGGGTCCCTTTTTAGGGCTTTTCCCGGACACCTGGGTCCCTTGTTTGGATGCCTGAGTCCCTTTTTAGGGCTTTTCCCGGACGCCTGGGTCCCTAGTTTGGTCCCTCCCGGACGCCTGGGTCCCTTTTTAGGGCTTTTCCCGGACGCCTGGGTCCCTTGTTTGGTCCCTCCCGGACGCCTGGGTCCCTTTTTAGGGCTTTTCCCGGACGCCTGGGTCCCTTCTTTGGTCCCTCCCGGATGCCTGGGTCCCTTTTTAGGGCTTTTCCCGGACGCCTGGGTCCCTTGTTTGGTCTCTCCCGGACTCCTGGGTCCCTTTTTAGGGCTTTTCCCGAACGCCTGGGTCCCTTGCTTGGTCCCTCCCGGACGCCTGGGTCCCTTTTTAGGGCTTTTCCCGGACGCCTGGGTCCCTTTTTAGGGGTGTGGGGTGGGGATTGTGGAGGGTAGAGGTACCTATAGATGCTCTATGGGCGCCTATAGGCAGCTGTAGGCGCTCTGTGGAAACCTATAGACATCCCATGGGCACCTATAGACACCCTATGGACAACCTATCGGCACCTATAGATACCCTATGGCCACCTGTAGACACACTACAAGCACTCTAGAGGAACCTATAGACATCCTATGGGCACCTATAGACACCATATATGCACTATAGACAGCCTATGGGCACCCCAGGGAAACTATAGACACGCTATAGGCACCTATAGATGCAATATGTGCACCTATAGACAACCTATCGGCACCTATAGACACCCTATGGCCACCTATAGACACAATATGGGAACCCTAGGGGAACCTATAGACATCCCATGGGCACCTATAGATGCAATATGGGCATCTATGTGCACCCTACGGCCACCTATAGACACACTATAGGCACACTATGGACACCTACAGACACCCCCTACAGCACCCACCAGACCCCCAGCACCCATGGGTGCCCCATAGCACCCACAGGACCCCCCAGCACCCATGGGTGCCCCATAGCACCCATAGGACACCCTCAGCACCCATAGGTGCCACATAGCACCCACAGGACCCCCCAGCACCAATGGGTGCCCCATAGCACCCATAGGACCCCCTCAGCACCCACGGCTACCCCATAGCACCCATAGGATCCCCTTAGCACCCATGGGTGCCCTATAGCACCCATAGGACCCCATCACCACCCACGGCTACTCCATAGCACCCATAGGATCCCCTTAGCACCCATGGGTGCCCCATAGCACCCCTTAAAGCACCTATGGGTGTCCCATAGCACCCATAGGACCCCCCTCAGCACCCATGGGTGCCCCATAGCACCCATAGGACCCCCTCAACACCCATGGGTGCCCCATACCACCCCTTAAGCACCTATGGGTATCCCATAGCACCCCCTCAGCACCCATGGGTACCCCATAACACCCATAGGACCCCCCCAGCACCCATGGGTGCCCCATAGCACCCACAGGACCCCCAGCACCCATGGGTGCCCCATAGCACACACAGGACCCCCAGCACCAATGGGTGCCCCATAGCACCCACAGAACTCCCTTAGCACCCATGGGTGCCCCATAGCACCCCTTAAAGCACCTATGGGTGTCCCATAGCACCCATAGGACCCCCCAGCACCCATGGGTGCCCCATAACACCCATAGGACCCCCTCAACACCCATGGGTGCCCCATAGCACCCATAGGACCCCCTCAGCACCCATGGGTGCCATGTAGCACCCCTTAAAGCACCTATGGGTGTCCCATAGCACCCATAGGACCCCCTCAGCACCCATGGGTGCCCCATAGCACCCTTTAAAGCACCTATGGGTATCCCATAGCACCCATAGGACCCCCAGCACCCATGGGTGCCACGTAGCACCCCTTAAGCACCTATGGGTGTCCCATAGCACCCGTAAGACCCCCTCAGCACCCATGGGTGCCACATAGCACCCCTTAAAGCACCTATGGGTGATGCTTAAGCACCTATGGTTGCCCCATAGCACCCATAGGATCCTCTCAGCACCCATGGGTGCCCCCATAACACCCATAGGACCCCCTCAACACCCATGGGTGCCCCATAGCACCCATAGTACCCCCCAGCACCAATGGGTGCCCCCATAGCACCCCTTAAGCACCTATGGGTGTCCCATAGCACCCATAGGACCCCCTCAACACCCATGGGTGCCCCATAGCCACCCCTTAAGCACCTATGGTTGCCCCCGTAGCACCCATAGGACCCCCTCAGCACCCATGGGTGCCCCATAGCACCCCTTAAGCACCTATGGTTGCCCATAGCACCCCACAGGATCCCCTCAGCACCCATGGGTGCCACGTAGCACCCCTTAAAGCACCTATGGGTATCCCATAGCAACCATAGGACCCCCCAGCACCCATGGGTGCCCCATAACACCCCATAGGACCCCCTCAACACCCATGGGTGCCCCATAGCACCCCTTAAGCACCTATGGTTGCCCCGTAGCACCCATAGGACCCCCTCAGCACCCATGGGTGCCCCATAACACCCATAGGACCCCCTCAACACCCATGGGTGCCCCATAGCACCCATAGGACCCCCCTCAACACCCATGGTTGCCCCATAGCACCCATAGGACCCCCAGCACCAATGGGTGCCCCATAGCACCCCTTAAAGCACCTATGGGTATCCCATAGCACCCATAGGACCCCCTCAGCACCCATGGGTGCCCCATAGCACCCATAGGACCCCCTCAACACCCATGGTGCCCCATAGCACCCCTTAAGCACCTATGGTTGCCCCATAGCACCCATAGGATCCTCTCAGCACCCATGGGTGCCCCATAGCACCCCTTAAGCACCTATGGTTGCCCCATAGCACCCATGAGGACCCCCAGCACCAACGGGTGCCCCATAGCACCCCTTAAAGCACCTATGGGTATCCCATAGCACCCATAGGACCCCCTCAGCACCCATGGGTGCCCCATAGCACCCATAGGACCCCCTCAGCACCCATGGGTGCCCCATAGCACCCCTTAAAGCACCTATGGGTGTCCCATAGCACCCATAGGACCCCCCAGCACCCATGGGTGCCCCATAACACCCATAGGACCCCCCCAGCACCCATGGGTGCCCATAGCACCCTTAAGCACCTATGGGTATCCCATAGCACCCACAGGACTCCCCAGCACCCATGGGTGCCCCATAACACCCATAGGACCCCCTCAACACCCATGGGTGCCCCATAGCACCCACAGGACCCCCTCAGCACCCATGGGTGCCACGTAGCACCCCTTAAGCACCTATGGGTGTCCCATAGCACCCATAGGACCCCCTCAGCACCCATGGGTGCCACATAGCACCCCTTAAAGCACCTATGGGTATCCCATAGCACCCATAGGACCCCTCAGCACCCATGGGTGCCCCATACCACCCATAAGACCCCCTCAACACCCATGGGTGCCCCATAGCACCCCCTTAAGCACCTATGGGTATCCCATAGCACCCCCTCAGCACCCATGGGTACCCCATAACACCCATAGGACCCCCCCAGCACCCATGGGTGCCCCATAGCACCCCTTAAGCACCTATGGGTATCCCATAGCACCCACAGGACTCCCCAGCACCCATGGGTGCCCCATAACACCCATAGGACCCCCTCATCACCCATGGGTGCCCCATAGCACCCACAGGACCCCCTCAGCACCCATGGGTGCCACGTAGCACCCCTTAAGCACCTATGGGTGTCCCATAGCACCCATAGGACCCCCTCAGCACCCATGGGTGCCACATAGCACCCCTTAAAGCACCTATGGGTATCCCATAGCACCCATAGGACCCCTCAGCACCCATGGGTGCCCCATACCACCCATAAGACCCCCTCAACACCCATGGGTGCCCCATAGCACCCCTTAAGCACCTATGGGTATCCCATAGCACCCCCTCACACCCATGGGTACCCCATAACACCCATAGGACCCCCCCAGCACCCATGGGTGCCCCATAGCACCCACAGGACCCCCAGCACCCATGGGTGCCCCATAGCACACACAGGACCCCCAGCACCCATGGGTGCCCCATAGCACCCCTTAAAGCACCTATGGGTATCCCATAGCACCCATAGGACCCCCCAGCACCCATGGGTGCCCCAGCACCCACCTTGTGCCGGTCGGCGGGCGGGATGTCGTAGTTCTCGGCGCGCAGGTTGGAGGCGGCGACGATGAAATCCATGTGGAAATTGGTGTCGTCGTCCTGCGGGGGCACCCAAAGGTGGGTGGGGCACCCATGGGTGCTGGGGGGAGCGGGGGGCACCCATGGGTGCTGGGGGGGGGGGCAGCACCCACCTTCTCGAAGTCAATGGGGAACATGCGGAAACCGGGGAGCTCGTCCGGGCTGGGAAGGGACGCGCGGAGCTCCTCCAGCCGCCCATCGTCTGCGGGCACCCATGGGACCCCTCAGCACCCATGGGTGCCCCATAGCACCCATAGAGCCCACAATGTCACCATACAACTCATGAGACCCATAGAAGCCCAACAGCACCCATGGGACCCGACCCATGCTCCTCCAGCCGCCCGTCGTCTGCGGGCACCCATGGGACCCCTCAGCACCCATGGGTGCCCCATAGCACCCACAGAACCCACAATGTCCCCATAGAACTCATGAGAGCCATAGAACCCACAGAGCACCCATGGGACCTGACCCACGCTCCTCCAGCCGCCCGTCGTCTGCGGGCACCCATGGGACCCCTCAGCACCCATGGGTGCCCCATAGCACCCATAGAGCCCACAATGTCCCCATAGAACTCATGAGACCCATAGAAGCCCAACAGCACCCATGGGACCCAACCCATTACTCCTCCAGCCGCCCATCGTCTGCGGGCACCCATGGACCCCTCAGCACCCATGGGTGCCCCATAGCACCCATAGAACCCACAATGTCCCCATAGAACTCATGAGACCCATAGAACCCCCAGAGCACCCATGGGACCAATAGAACCCTCACAGTACCCACGGGACCCCTCAGCACCCATGGGTGCCCCATAGAAGCCAGAGCACCCATAGAACCCATGGGACCCCTCAGCACCCATGGGTGCCCCATAGAAGCCATAATGTCCCATAGAACTCATGAGACCCATAGAACCCCCAGAGCACCCATGGGACCCCACCCATTACTCCTCTGGCTGTCCATCATCTGGGGGCACCCATGGGACCCCTCAGCACCCATGGGTGCCCCATAGCACCCATAGAGCCCACGATGTCCCCATAGAACTCATGAGAGCCATAGAAGCCCAACAGCACCCATGGGACCCGATCCATGCTCCTCCAGCCACCCATCATCTGGGGGCACCCATGGGACCCCTCAGCACCCATGGGTGCCCATAGCACCCACAGAGCCCACAATGTCCCCATAGAACTCATAAGACCCATAGAACCCCCAGAGCACCCATGGGACCCCACCCATTACTCCTCTGGCTGTCCATCATCTGGGGCACCCATGGGACCCCTCAGCACCCATGGGTGCCCCATAGCACCCATAGAGCCCACAATGTCCCCATAGAACTCATGAGACCCATAGAACCCCCAGAGCACCCATGGGACCAATAGAACCCCCACAGTACCCACGAGACCCCTCAGCACCCATGGGTGCCCCATAGAAGCCAGAGCACCCATAGAACCCATGGGACCCCTCAGCACCCAATGGGTGCCCCATAGCACCCATAGACCCCAGAATGTCACCATAGAACTCATGAGACCCATAGAACCCCCACAGCACCCATGGGACCCCACCCATTACTCCTCTGGCTGTCCATCATCTGGGGGCACCCATGGGACCCCTCAGCACCCATGGGTGCCCCATAGCACCCATAGAGCCCACAATGTCACCATACAACTCATGAGACCCATAGAACCCCCAGAGCACCCATGGGACCCGACCCATGCTCCTCCAGCGCCCGTCGTCTGCGGGCACCCATGGGACCCCTCAGCACCCATGGGTGCCCCATAGCACCCATAGAACCCACGATGTCCCCATAGAACTCATGAGAGCCATAGAAGCCCAACAGCACCCATGGGACCCAACCCATGCTCCTCCAGCCGCCCGTCGTCTGTGGGCACCCATGGGACCCCTCAGCACCCATGGGTGCCCCATAGCACCCATAGAGCCCATAATGTCACCATAGAACTCATGAGACCCATAGAAGCCCAACAGCACCCATGGGACCCGATCCATGCTCCTCCAGCCGCCCGTCGTCTGCGGGCACCCATGGGACCCCTCAGCACCCATGGGTGCCCCATAGCACCCATAGAACCCACAATGTCCCCATAGAACTCATGAGACCCATAGAACCCCCAGAGCACCCATGGGACCAATAGAACCCTCACAGTACCCACGAGACCCCTCAGCACCCATGGGTGCCCCATAGAAGCCAGAGTACCCATAGAACCCATGGGACCCCTCAGCACCCATGGGTGCCCCATAGAAGCCATAATGTCCCCATAGAACTCATGAGACCCATAGAAGCCCAACAGCACCCATGGGACCCGACCCAATTACTCCTCTGGCTGTCCATCATCTGGGGGCACCCATGGGACCCCTCAGCACCCATGGGTGCCCCATAGCACCCATAGAACCCACAATGTCCCATAGAACTCATGAGACCCATATAACCCCCAGAGCACCCATGGGACCAATAGAACCCTCACATTACCCATGGGTGCCCTCAGCACCCATGGGTGCCCCATAGCACCCATAGAACCCACGATGTCCCCATAGAACTCATGAGAGCCATAGAAGCCCAACAGCACCCATGGGACCCAACCCATGCTCCTCCAGCCGCCCGTCGTCTGCGGGCACCCATGGGACCCCTCAGCACCCATGGGTGCCCCATAGCACCCATAGAGCCCATAATGTCACCATAGAACTCATGAGACCCATAGAACCCCCAGAGCACCCATGGACCAACAGAACCCCCACAGTACCCACGAGACCCCTCAGCACCCATGGGTGCCCCATAGAAGCCAGAGCACCCATAGAACCCATGGGACCCCTCAGCACCCATGGTGCCCCATAGCACCCATAGAGCCCATAATGTCACCATAGAACTCATGAGACCCATAGAACCCCCAGAGCACCCATGGGACCAACAGAACCCCCACAGTACCCACGAGACCCCTCAGCACCCATGGGTGCCCCATAGAAGCCAGAGCACCCATAGAACCCATGGGACCCCTCAGCACCCATGGGTGCCCCATAGCACCCATAGAACCCACAATGTCCCCATAGAACCCCCAGAGCACCCATGGGACCAATAGAACCCTCACAGTACCCACAGGACCCCTCAGCACCCATGGGTGCCCCATAGCACCCATAGGACCCCGTCAGCACCCATGGGTGCCCCATAGCACCCACAGAGCCCACAATGTCCCCATAGAACTCATAAGACCCATAGAACCCCCAGAGCACCCATGGGACCCCACCCATTACTCCTCTGGCTGTCCATCATCTGTGGGCACCCATGGGACCCCTCAGCACCCATGGGTGCCCCATAGCACCCATAGAACCCACGATGTCCCCATAGAACTCATGAGACCCATAGAACCCCCAGAGCACCCATGGGACCAATAGAACCCCCACAGTACCCATGGGACCCCTCAGCACCCATGGGTGCCCCCATAGAAGCCAGAGCACCCATAGAACCCATGGGACCCCTCAGCACCCATGGGTGCCCCATAGCACCCATAGACCCCATA
The DNA here is from genome assembly GCF_036013475.1 of Columba livia. Classification (NCBI taxonomy): domain Eukaryota; kingdom Metazoa; phylum Chordata; class Aves; order Columbiformes; family Columbidae; genus Columba; species Columba livia. The sequence goes on along the minus strand of NC_088638.1, from coordinate 841 downwards.
ATGTCACCATAGAACTCATGAAGCCCATAGAACCCCCAGAGCACCCATGGGACCAATAGAACCCTCACAGTACCCATCGGACCCCTCAGCACCCATGGGTGCCCCATAGAACCCACAATGTCCCCATGGAACTCATGAGACCCATAGAACCCCCACAGCACCCATGGGACCCCACCCATTACTCCTCTGGCTGTCCATCATCTGGGGGCACCCATGGGACCCCTCAGCACCCATGGGTGCCCCATAGCACCCATAGAACCCACGATGTCCCCATAGAACTCATGAGACCCATAGAACCCCCCACAGTACCCATGGGACCCCTCAGCACCCATGGGTGCCCCATAGAACCCACAATGTCCCCATAGAACTCATGAGACCCATAGAACCCCCACAGCACCCATGGGACCCCACCCATTACTCCTCTGGCTGTCCATCATCTGGGGGCACCCATGGGACCCCTCAGCACCCATGGGTGCCCCATAGCACCCATAGAACCCACGATGTCCCCATAGAACTCATGAGACCCATAGAACCCCCACAGTACCCATGGGACCCCTCAGCACCCATGGGTGCCCCATAGAAGCCAGAGCACCCATAGAACCCATGGGACCTCTCAGCACCCATGGGTGCCCCATAGCACCCATAGGACCCCCAGTACCACCCATAGGACCCCCATAGCACCCATAGGACCACCCGTAGCACCCTCTATACCACCCATAGGATTCCCAGTACCACCCATAGCACTCCCCATAGCACCCATAGGACCCCCCATAGCACCCATAGGACCCCCAGTACCACCCATAGGACCCCCATAGCATCCATAGGACCACCCGTAGCACCA